>NC_141818.1:9082385-9387385 GCF_982586985.1 Callionymus lyra | reverse complement strand
ACTCTTAAGAAAATTGTTATAAGCAGCAGCCTTTCAGCAGATAAAATTCTGCAAACTATAATCGCCCACTAGATGGCGGCAAAAGACATTTTCAAACAGGTGAACGACTGGTCGGTCGACGCTCACCTGGCCAGGTGCAGCACTGCTTCGACCACGTTGGCTCCGTCCTTGGCACTCGTTTCACAGAACAGAGTGTTGTAGGTCTGAACACACAAGAGAGTGTTTTTTATGGTCTGTAGTTATATTTTAACACGACTCGTCAAATAATACCATGGCCAGCTTCTCTCCGTAGCTGGTGGGCACACAGCTGACGGTGTCACTCCTGAGGTCACACTTGTTGCCCACGAGCATGATGGGAATGTCCTCCTGAGACACGTCCTGTATTCAGTGAACCCAGATGAAAAATGTCATTTATAGTTTGGTCCGTAAAAAAGTGTCAGAGGAAACAAAAGTTCTTACTATTTAGCCTTTTATTTATCTTGTATTATTCAAGCGATTAAATTAACTTCATGCATTAAATCATGCATTTCTCTTTATTTCTCTTTGTTCTTGTTCTTATTTTTATGAATAATCGCTGTATTGCTGTGTCTAATTAGAAAAAAACCCAATAAAGTCAATATCAATAAAGTTCTACCTAACCTAACCTAAATAATAATAAAAAAAATCTTAAAATAAACATTAAATAACCTTCTTGATGCCTCAAAGATAATCTATTAATATAAAAAACAATTTATAAACATGGGCCTCTGGGTAAAGTTGAATCAAAAAGACACATTTAGGAATGTTATTACATGTCTTTAATTGGAAGCTCGAATTAATCTGTACAACTGTTGGAAACTAACTAAATTAATCTTTTAATGACTTTTTGAAAGTTTCATGTGTTTTTTTTCATCCACTAGTTTAGGCCTGATTCTATGATTTAAAATTTACATTCATATCACTTTAGAAGATATTTATTGCTGTCCTTCTTTTCCCCAGCAGGAGGCAACAAGTATCTTAAAATAAAATGTCATAACAAGACTTTTGCTCAGTTGAAAATGCACGAGTATTAATGCCCCTTAGAAAACATATTTTTTTATAAATTACATTACATATGAAGTAATATTACGCATTGAATTTCTTATTAAACATAATAATAAGACTTTAATCTCCTAATAAACATAATATAATATAATAAACATAATAAATGTTATGCATAAAACTTTGTATTCGACTTTTATATATTTTATAAATAATTTATAGGACTTAAATCTCATAATAATCGTTATAAATACAACTTTGTATGCAAATGTAATGTTGTAATATACGTATAATAATCATTTAATACTGTATATAGAACTTTAATCTCTTAATAAACGCCTAAATACAACTTTGTCGGCATATTTAATCTTGTAATATATGTACAATAATCATGTAATACTGTAGAACTTTAATCTCTTAATAAACGTTATAAATACAACTTTGTATACAAATGTAATCTTGTAATAAATGTATATTAATCTCATGTAATACTGTATAAAGAACTTTAATCTCTTAATAAATGCAATACATATGACTTTAATCTCCTTATAAGCGTAAAACATTCAACTTTGTATCGATTGTAAACGTGGATATAAACGTGGATTAATCTTGATGTAATACTGTATATATATATATATATGTATTAATCTCATAATCAACATCATAATAAACGTAGTAATACAACTTTTCTCTCATATTGTTACCAAAAACAAATATTTGAGTTTCCCTAATACTTTGGCGTAAAGATGGTGTAAAAAGCTATTTTACTTTTATTAGAATTTGTGAGATTCATTTAGAGATGAAATACTGAAATAATATCAATTTTTGACAAACAAACACAGATTTCAAGTGTTAACGCAACAAACAAGTAAAACGTATTTCATGCAAAAAGAAAATATACATCAAAAATCACATTGGTCTCACTGAACCTCTACGTCTGCGGCGTGTGGAAAAGAGAGAAACAACATCTTAATGGTGGTCAACTGTTACCATGGCAACATCTCCACCCTAACAAAGTGTCCTCCTCACCTCGATCATGTCCACCCACTCCCTCACGTTCAGGAAGCTCTGCTCACACGTCACGTCGTACAGCAGCAGAACGCCGTCCGCTCGCCGGAAGTAGGACTTTGCGATGCTGCGAAACCTGAGGCGAGAGAAAATCCAAGGCTCGTGATTGGTCCTCGACAGGTGCCCGTCATTCTGGTCTCACCTCTCTTGACCTGCAGTGTCCCACAGCTGCAGTAACGTGGGCTCTCCGTCCACCACCAGAGTTTTCATCTGGAAGTCCACTCCTGGAAAAGTCTTCTGTCAGACGTGTCTTTAATAATAATAATAATACTAATACGCACCTAGGGTGGCGCTGGAGTTCATCTTGAACTCGTTCTTACAGAGGCGCAGCAGGAAACTGGACTTTCCCACGGCGGCGTCCCCGGCCAGGACGATCCTGTAGGCCTTCTCTGACGTCATGTAGCCCAGGTCCAGGCTGTTGTCCTGGTTGTTCCTCTGGAGAATCACAATGTTGAACACCTCTTGCTTGTCGTGGGGCTGGAATAGTTCCAGTCGGACAAATATTTGCAATGAAAAATGATTGACAGAAGTAGAAAATGTGTCAGAAATATTTATTCTTTCACGTTTATTTTCTGTACAATACTGTTTTTTTTTTTTAGAGGTTTAGAAACTACAAAGATATAATACTTTCTAAGTCAGATCAAGCTGTTCCTAATGTTTTTATTGCTTTTTGTCATTACTATTATTTTTGCTACTTTTATTGTAGTACTGTACTGTAACTTCTATTATTGTAGTTAGTATTGTAGTATTATTGTAGTGGTTGTTATGATTGTTGTTGTAGTTTTATTATTATTGAAGTTCTTCACATTGTTGTTGTATTTATTATTGTAGTTGTTGTAGTTTTATTATTATAGAAGTTCTTCACATTGTTGTTGTATTTATTATTGTAGTTGTTGTAGTTTTATTATTATTGAAGTTCTTGACATTGTTGTTGTATTTATTATTGCAGTTGTTGTTAATGTTGTGGTTGTAGTTTTACTATTATTGAAGTTCTTGACATTGTTGTTGTATTTATTATGGTAGTTGTTGTAGTTTTACTATTATTGAAGTTCTTGACATTGTTGTTGTATTTATTATTGCAGTTGTTGTTAATGTTGTTGTTGTAGTTTTACTATTATTGAAGTTCTTGACATTGTTGTTGTATTTATTATGGTAGTTGTTGTAGTTTTATTATTATTAAAGTTATTGACATTGTTGTTGTATTTATTATTGTAGTTGTTGTAGTTTTATTATTATAGAAGTTCTTGACATTGTTGTTGTATTTATTGTTGTAGTTGTTGTAGTTTTATTATTATTGAAGTTCTTGACATTGTTGTTGTATTTATTATGGTAGTTGTTGTAGTTTTACTATTATTGAAGTTCTTGACATTGTTGTTGTATTTATTATTGTAGTTGTTGTAGTTTTATTATTATTACAGTTATTGACATTGTTGTTGTATTTATTATTGTAGTTGTTGTAGTTTTATTATTATTGAAGTTCTTGACATTGTTGTTGTATTTATTATTGCAGTTGTTGTTAATGTTGTTGTTGTAGTTTTACTATTATTGAAGTTCTTGACATTGTTGTTGTATTTATTATTGTAGTTGTTGTAGTTTTATTATTATTGAAGTTCTTGACATTGTTGTTGTATTTATTATGGTAGTTGTTGTAGTTTTATTACTATGAAAGTTGTAGATATTGTGGTTATTCATGTGGTTATAGTTTTAATTGTTGTTGCTGTTTTTATCGTTTTTGTATTATTGTAGCTGTTGTTAGCATATTATTTATATTTGAGTTATTATTGTAGTTGTTATATATGTTATCATAGCAATTGTTATGTTGTTGTTGTTGAGGTTACTATTGTAGTAGTTATTATTATTAACTTGAGTTAATTTTAGTTATTATTGAAGTTCAAGTTATTGCTGTTATTACTGTCGCTGTAGCTGTTATTACAGCTGTTGTTATAATTGTAGCTAATACAGTAGTTTTTATTATTATTAAAGAAATTGATATTGTAGTTGTTGTTATTATTATTATTGTAGTTGTAATGTACAGAATTATCATTATTATTAATATTAAAAACAATCTGCATCTGTCTGGTACCTGCACGTTGATGGCACTGAGTGTTTTTCTAGTCGTAGGTGCAGCCGTCAGTTTCAGAGCAGGTTCTGGTTCTGGTTCTGGAGTGGGCAGCGGCGTTGACGCTGCTGGTGCACAGACGGCTTGAGCCGGCTTCCATTCCAACACCGAGCTGCTGTCCGACCCGAAGGCTGACTCGCCGTCCATATGCTGCGACCCGGAGAGAGACAGAGACGTTAGAAATGTCTCGTAACAACTGAACCATCAACCCTCTCACCTCCATGTCCGACCGGACCTCCACCACACTCTCGATCTCGCTCTGCTTGCTCTCCTCCTCCTCCTCTTCCTCCTCCTCCTGCTCCTCCTCGTCCGCCTCGTCCAGTTTGCTGCTGTCCTGCTCCGAGTCGTAGCCCCCATGAGACCCCCTGAGGGTGGACAGGCCGCTGTCCACGTAGGTCTCTGGCAGGCTGTCCTCCTCGCACTCGCTGCTGTAGCGCCGCATCAGACCCGGGTCGCACATGGCCAGAGCCAGCGTGTCGCAGGACGGTCTCTGGTTGTAGCCGCCGTAGTCGTCCATCCTTTGGACGAACCTGAGGAAGAGCTCACGGTCTGTCACGTGACACACGACATCTTCGCTGGAGTTAGACGTGTGAGTGTGAGACACTTGAATATTACAATAAAACAGCTTTAATTTTGTTTACAAAAACATGCAAATATTACCCGGCGTTTGTTCAGTTTTGTGTCGTGATTAAACTCGCGGCCACTAGATGGCAGCAGTCATTACCTCCTCCGCAGCTAAATGAACAATTCAATCCTGCAAGATCCCAGCGACGACTAAGGACGAGAGGATGCAGTCGACTCCAGCAGGGTTTAAAGCTGATTTTTTTGACATATTTTGCAAAACTACAAATGTATCCTTGATACTACAGTATGGCAAATATTCCGAAAATACATCGTATTGTTGCACCTGTATCGTTATACTACCATATCACCAGATTCTCGCCAATAAACACCCCTAGTGTCCGGCACAACAAATGAAAACAGTTTAAGTTGAAGCCAAAAGAATAATAAAAGTCTTGAACCTGGATCAATATTTTTAGGTATTAAATGGTCAATATCTCCTCTCGCTAGAACACTTTGTATGATGTCAACTTTGGTTTATCAATTTAGTTTATTTTTTAGTTCTTCAGCTAATTTATTTCGTTTAAATCACTTGCAGGCCGCGTTAAATAAATCGCGAGGCCAGATTTGGCCCCCGAGCCTTCAGCACATACGATCTAAGACAAACGAGGCAGTCGTTGAATCGAATTATTTTCATGTTTTAATCAAATCAAAGCGTATGTTTCGAACCCTAGGCAGGTGAGTACACAACATTACAACCCCTGGAGTCCAAGAGACCCCAAAAAACTACACAGTCCACTGCAGGAGACCACGAGGGTTGTTGTCGCTTCAGATGCGGAGCGATTGTTTTGGGGTTATTTTCTCGGCGAGCCGCGATTCAATCTGTGAAGAAAACATTGATAACTTGTACTTTCTATCCATTAATCTTTTTTTTTTTTTTTTTACTAACTACTGTTTTGTAGTTTTCTATATCACTGATGTTTCTGTTTATTTCTGTTATATTATGGGATGGAAGAGGGGGCGTGCAACAGAGAGGAAGGTCTATCTTTGCACTTGTTTAAAGAAGGAGAAGGTAAGCAAAGACGCTGAATCTGAGTCAGAAATGTCGACTCATCACTTCTGACACAAACTCATGTTAGTAGAGGAATCTCATGCTCGTGGTCCAGGAAGTTGAAAACCTCTTTAACCCTTTCATCATTCAGTATGTAGTATATATAACTAAAAACTCTACATGTCTTGAATAATTTAAGCATTTCAATATTTTTCATCTCATCTTAAATAACTATGGAAGTAGGGGTGTTGATATAATGATATATTGTGACATTTGTATTCCCGATACTGTATCGCGATATTCAATAGCACTAGACACTCAAATATTCATGGTGTTTATTCATTTGTGTGCTGCAATTAAACCTCTGGCCACATTCGTCATTTCCTCTGTCCAGCAACAAACCTGGCAAAATGGCAGCAATGAATGAAAAAGAAAGGATACACCAGAGTCCAGAAGCTTTTAAAGCTGATGTTTGGACTCATTTTGGCTTTAAAACAAAGTTTAAAGTTTAAAAAATACAACACTGATACCGGATGTTACATGTTGCTCAAGGTTGTTTGAGATGTTAATGCACTTCATTGTTATTATAAGTTTATTTTTTTGGTTTATATTTTGAGAAGCACTTTCACATTTGATTAGAGAAAGTATTTGCTGATTTCTTGTAAAAGCATATAAAAACACATCGTTGATCCTACAGTATCGCAATATGTCCAACATGTATCGTATCACCAGATTCTTGCTAATACACAGCCATATATGGAAGTATTTCAGTGGCATTCATGACTTTGTTCCACTTGTTAAATGTTTCTTTTTGGTCGACGATGACAACCACAGTATGTTTTTGATTTAACCCATATTTAAAAAAGTGGGTAAATGCTGACATAGTTTCAAACTTAAATTAAGTCACTATCCAACTCTTTTTTCATTCAATTCTCCAACTCGCTGCAATTGTCTCACTCCCTCTCAGTGAACTCATCGCTGCATCTGTGTTTCCTTCCATCGTTATGCACATACTTTGGATGATTCTATTTCTGCTTCAAGATACCACTAGATTACAAAAATAGATGTGGGTTTGGGCTCTTCTACTGACATTCTACTGATACCGTAATGACAGGTATACGAGTGCAAAGCTCAGATGATGTTTTATTAGTTCACTTTGGATAAACAGTAGTGAAGTCACTCAGAGAATGGGCCAAAATATTTTAGGACTCTTGGTTGTGGCCTGAACATTTTTCATATTTACACTTAATTACAGAAATTCAATCTTTATTTTTGTCTTATTCTTATTGGAAGTGTCTGTATAATCGTTGACATTTATAGTCTCTGTCGCTTGTTTTATCTTAAGATCCGGCATCTTTAGACGTCAACATACGAACACGAACATTGGTAGACTTTGATTTTGGGCCAACCTTCCGGCGGACCACGACTCGGCGGGTCTGATTCAACCCCCTGGCCTAGAGTTCGACACTTGTGTTGGAGAAGTCATTTAAAATGTGCACGTTGAGTTGTGACGTTAATGATGAAATAAACATATAAATGACATTAAATATGTCTCAATAAAAATGAATCCAAAAAAAACTAAAATCATGTAAAATGATGCTTAACATCTGAGAAGTTTCCAGACCTGGTTTAGTTCATGCATCCACAGACTGTTTGGGTTCGAAGACAAAGACAGAAAGAAGAAACTCTCGGACAACGAGGACGTGTTAGTGACAGTTAATGATGGTGTTTTGATGGATCGAGACGCTCACCTGTCCATCACGGTGTTCGGTGACGAGTAGCAGATGCTCTTGCTTCTGTTCCTGATGTCTGCGGGGGAATTGTTGTTGCCAGACTGAAAGAGACACATTTTAGTGTCCTTTTCTTCAACACACTCGTAGACAATAACCGATCTTAATGTTCTCGGTATCGAGCTGAGATTCACTCACCCTGTTGGTTCTCTCCAGAGCTGCCCGGAGGCCGTCGTTGCTGTCGTGCAGCTTCCTGTTTGCTGTTCTTTTCACACACACACACACACACACACCAAAGTATTGACTTCTTCTCGACAACTAATTGTGTCTTTTTTCATTTACACAAGTGAAACTTACTGCAGGACTTCTATCTGGTTCTGCAAGATGTCGCGCTCGTCCGCAAACTGCTTCATCAGCTCCTCGTCCCTGGATAGAAATACACATTAGTCTAAAGTACTAAAAAAAATACTCTTTATTTGAAATACATGTTAAAAAACTATATATTTTCGTATCCGATCATCAGCATTTTCTATTAAAACTTTATGAACTGATCTTATATGGAAACATTAATAAAATCTTGTTGATATTTCAGGAGCAGTAAATAAAGTTGACTGCAGAGGGCGCTGGTGTCATGCAACGAGATCTAACAGGTGTTATTTGACACTAAAAATAGTTATTTTATGTTTTTAAGTTAAATGTATAAAGTGTGTATGTCTGAGAACATTTCAACACAAAATAAAACACGGACAGACTGAAAATATATATATATTTAACCATTATTAGAATCAACATTAGAATCTTCACTTTGTGTGTTTTTCTTTTTACAACTATAAACTTGGTTAAAACATTTTTTGGCAGAGAATTAAATCTGCTCAAGGGCCGCAAAAGTCCCCCGGGCCTCACTTTATAAATGCATGATGTAGGTTATTTTAAAAGTGTTAACATTTATTTTACGTCTCCTGTGAAAAGGAAATATTTTTATGATCATTTCAATCAATTATAACAATCATTTAATTTTTTTTAATTCATTCTATTTTATTATTTTATCACCACAATAAAACCTGAGTTATTTTACTTTAAATATTTTCAATTAATGTTTTCTGATTGTGAGTTTTATTCAGATTATTATTATTATTTTTCAGTTTCAGGAATTTCCATTTGTAATTCGTATTAATATTATATATCATTAAATAGTTTATCCATTTTTATATCTTCAAACTAATATATTACAAGTGATTTATCTCCAAAACGTTTTAGTAATAAAGGTAAAATAGTTTGTATAATTGTTTCCCACCTGATCTCACTTCAATCCAGAGAAAAAAAAACATGCATTTCATATATTTACAACTTTTTAGTGTCAGAATTCCCACCATAAACGTCACTCAAAGTGTCTACGAACGATAAATCTAATGAGATATTGTTCACATATTTACTCGGAACACGTCAACGATGGCCTCATATATTATTTTATGACGAATGTGCTGCAGTCACTGAAGCAACACCGGCACCGTCTCTGACCAGAACTCACAAGAGTGTTGTTCTGTCTGCTGTTCTGTCGCTTAGCAACGCCACTGAAGAAGTTATTGTGTGTGAGAAGCAGCACCAGGATATCCTGTTTCACTAAGACAAAACGAAAACACTGTCAATCAGTACCAGGGGGCGTGGCCTGTTTCTATCCCAAATCCCTCGAGTCAGTCTTTCTATTAGAAATAAATGGCATTTTCGTCGTTTTTTTTTAGGTTTTTCCTTGTGACTCACCTTTCGAAGTCGATGCTTTGGTCGGTCAGTTCGTTCTTCAGCGCGTCCATCTCGCTCTGCAGACACGAGACTTTGGTCTGGGACCTCAGCAGCTCCTGTTTCAGCTTCTGGTTCTCCTGCACTCACGGAGGGGGACACCAGGCCGTTACATAAAAGCCATCGCTCGTCCGTCGAGCTCATCTTTACCAGGGTCAGCTCGTTGATCTTCTTCCTCAGCGCCGGACTCTCGTCTTTCACCGTGATGTTCTTATATTTCTCCTCAATCTAAGAAGAAAAGTAGAAGAAGGAACTCAAATTAAAAAAAGTGCTTTTGGCGTCAATAAAAGTGAAAAATACTTTCCTAATCTGTTTTTTGAACAGGGTGTTATTTATTAAAAGGTTAAACCAGCATTAACTTCGGTTAACTCTTAAAAATGACCAGAAAATAAATATTAAACAGGCTCTAAAAATGTATCAGACTTGATTCAAGTTGCAAAAGAGTTTTTTCTACTTTAACCTGGTGCATTCTCACATAATCATGACGAACTTTGACCTATGAGCCGGAGAAATACACATACTACTAAATATTTCTGTGAAAACAGTAATAAATGTTAACTTATATGAAGCATCAGAATGTAAGATTCGGTCAAATTAGTAATAAAGATGGAATAATCGTAGCTACAAGGCTACTCTTGATGCAAAAGAACATTTTTATTGTTATTTATTTACTCATTTAAAAGATATTTTATAATTATTAGGATTCAAAGTGCTAAGCTAGTTGATAGAAATAAACACAGTAATGAATACTGGGGTATTAAAAGGATAAACATATACATTAGGATGTCAAAAATGTATTTAATTTGAGCTAATTTCAAGCTTAATCCATATTAATTTTCATTTAGATTAACTTAAATAACACCAATACATTCTTCTACACGTCTTTAACTATCGTCCGCCAACACATCTAAATGAAATCTCATCCTTGTGTCTATACGACATCTCAACTATGTCCAAAGGGGAAAATCCAAAATACACTTTTGTTGTGAGTCATGGTTGATGTACCAACTGCATCCTCTGGATCTTGCACTGCAGCTCGCACACCTCCGTGTCACAACTTCTCCTCAACTCATTCAGAGCTGTTTCAGATCGTCGCTTCTCCTGAGGAAATAAAAGAAGAAAAACCGTGTGAACATGAAGAAGAAACACATTCATGAGTTTATGAAGGATGATATGAATAAAGATGAAATGGTGAAAATGTATTTAATTTAAAGAGTTTATTGCTAGGATCAGAGTTCTGAGCTACCTTGATGGATATTTATGTTTTAAATGTATTTCATTTGTGGTGCAAATGTAACTGCAGTAGTGAAAACTAGAAGATTAATCAAGGAAAGAATGGCAGCATTTTTCAGTCTTTGGAATGTCAAGATAGTCCTGAAATGGAGCCGTTTTTCTTGAACACGGTCCACTGCACAAAATTGTAGACTCGAGTGAGGTTCTTACTAAATCAACCTATTTTAAGAGACAGTACAAACCACACGAAAAGTCATATTATCATTGTAATAACAACAGGAAAGTATTTATTAACTATAGTCGTACACAAGTTTATACTGTCACATTAAGAGCTTATAAATACAATAAATTATTAATTGTATGTCATTATGCGAATATTGTTGCGGAATCACAGATAGCAATACTGCTTTACGGTTTGTATTGCTAGCTACATCGCAAATGCTAGTTCGCAACATCGCTAATGCTAGTTAGCGACATCGCTAACGCTAGTTAGCAACATGGCTAATGCTAGCTTCAACTGTACTGATACATTAATGTCAATTCCTCAAAACAAATACTCATTACTACTATCCTTCTTTTGAGAAATATTCAAGAGTAAAGGAAGTTGAAGTATAAAGGAGCATAAAAAGAGTAAGAACAGGAAATAAAACAGCTAGTAGCGTGTGACAGGGAGCAGAGTTGTGGCAGCATCAAATGTCAATATTTGATGGTATTTAACTGACAGTTTTGTTTGCTTTATCTTGAAATAAATGAAATAAAAATGAAGTGCGAAAATTCTCCTCTCTCGGCCCCGAATGTCCAAAAATAATTCCGAGGGTGTCGCCGTGAGAGATTACAGGTGAGGGTCAGTTTATTTACTTTTCTTGGACAAAACAAACAGGAGTTCAGGAGTCAGCTGAGTCGCAGCAGTACACTTACATAACCGTATACACACACCGTGATAAGAAAGTTTTCAACCACCTAGCTAGCAACGGCATAAACGTACACGGCGACTCTCGCTGACTTTTACGGTACCGAACCACACCTGTTCTATCTACTATATTATGAGACACGTTAAACTTTTAAAGATGGCTTCCACATTTCCCTGCCTTCAATATTTGTCATAAGGGTGTGCCTGTTCCCAGCAGCTCGTGTAAGGATGTCAGATGACAAGTTTTACTAACCACTCGCTGTTTAAAAATTATTTAACATAGCTTCGTATCCTTGCTGCTAATTTAGCGCTCGTTTTTTTCCAAGTCCCAGTGATAGTTTATGTGTTTTTTTCAGACACAGTCCATATAAACAGTGTATTCAAATGTGTCAATTGATGTGTGTTTCACATCACAACATAAATGTTTCCGATGTACAACACAAAAAAAGAGAAATTAATTTCACTCCATGGTTTTTAGATGGTTTTTGGTTTAATACACACACTGTGAAGTGTTGTTTTTAACAACCGTGCTGCGTTCAAGACACCTTGTAAAATAAGGATCAAAATACAGTTAATTTACATGTCAAATATGAGGGGAATTCTGTACTTCAATAGACATGTTTTAACCATGTTTAGGTAGCTATGCTAAAATGTAGCAAATCTTTTTTTTTAATAGTTTATATATTGACTCTCTTTAGGGGCCACTGGCCAAATGTTTGGGTCAAGAAAAAGTAAACGAAAAGTTCCGCAAAAGCCATCCACCGACCAAAATCCACATCTATGTGTTTCCTTAAAAACTGGTCCAAGTATTTTATGTTTATTTTGAGCATTTCTGCTTGGCAAGAAATCTTGGAAAAAGTCAAGAGCGGGTTTTGAACCAGCGACTCCAAAAATCGGTGACTCATTAACTAAGTGAGCCGAAGAGATATAGTGAGCGAGACCCTCGGCACACATGTTGTTATACTCACCGATCTGACCGTCAGAGTATAACATGATTCCTGTTGAGGTTATTTGACATCAAAGATTGATCGTGAGATGTAATGATTTTGAAACGCTGTGGATTAACTTATATTTAATTTATAAAATCAATTCTTTCATTTTTGCTATTAGAATACCAAACCCGATGAGTAAAAAAAAAAGATTAATTAAAAAACATTAGATTCTTTAAGTTTAGTTATCCAAAGGCAACAATGTAATTCAATTATTCAATATAAATAAAGTCAATCTTTCAATATACAAATGATTGAATTAAATTATTCAAAAACTAATTCAACGCTACACCATTTGAGTATTCAATATTCTTATGGCACTGATGTACATCTGTATCAATTTAATAACAAGAAGGTGAAAGATAACCTGATGAATATATTACTTAAAATGCAGAATGTTAAACAATAAACTATCTACTCTAGTGCCACTAACTAGTGAGTAATGCGACGCGTCCTCTGACATGTCTGACTGCTGTGCAGGTGTGTTTGACATGAGGGAAGAGCTGAGCAAACAACTTATCTTCTAACCTACACTTACTCATGTAAAATATCATCTTTAATGCCTGATTATATTCTCGGGAAAGTTCACCTGCTCCCGAGACTTCCTCTCGGCCGCGTGAATGCGCTGGTCCATCTCCTCCTCCATCTCACCGAGCTGCATGGACGCCTGATCCTGGGCTCTGGAACCCAAAGGACGAGTTCAGGTGATGGCGGACGGCCAACGAATAACCACAAAAACACCACAAGTGACATCATTTTTTTAACCAAATATAACAGTTTTGCATTGAGATTATTTAGGACAAGGATTTAATGATTACATGTTGGAGGTGTTCGGGATTACCATCTGGATCTACAAGTCTTTTGAAGGAGCTGTGACCTCGCTACTACTAGGTGTTATGCTATAGCTAGTAACGAAAAGCCGCTGCCACCTTTTTCAACTTGACTATGAATATATCAATGATATCTAAACAAATAAAGGAAAATTAATTGTTGGGTGTTGGCTTGTCGTTTTCCTTCCTCCTCCAGCGATAAGTCATGAGTTTCTTTATAGTGACGTCAAATATGTTACGTTTGTTTTAATTTTCACTTATAGCTGCGACTACTTTTGCGTGGAAATATGGTTTAAATTATGGCAAAACCTGCATTAATAGTTTGACAACATCCTAATAAAAAAGAACCATATTCCTCACTGACTGCCTCTTGTATTCAAGCTGTAAAGATAGTTGTACTTTATTATTATTATAGAAAAAAGCAACTATTAGCAGAGAAATAAAGTCAATTCAGTGAGTGATTGTAGCACAATAACACATACATGTTATTTTAACTCACCTCTGACTCAAAGCTTACATTTAAATCAACAAAAAACTCCCGATTAACATTTTTAATTCTAAATACTTCCGTCCAAAAATAGCTTGTCCGTGTCGAAGCGCTAACAAACTTACAAAGAAGTGTCTGGTTACTTGCTTTGAACAAGACTAAGATAACAAAAGCCTATGTTGACCAACTACATGTCCCAGGAAAAAATTAAAAGAGTTTGTTAAGATACCAAAACATGGCTGAACAAAGAGGTGTGTCCGGCAGACAGTGGTCAAAGCTGAAGTGTCAACAACGTCCTGTGATTTTTTTATGAGTCGCTCACCTCTTGATGGCGAGCGCCAGGTTCTCCATCTCCGAGTTCTGCTGCTTGATCTCTTTGGTGAAGTTCAGGACGACCTTCTCGAACTGAGGGACCAGCCTGGGCTCCGTCAGACTGATGTTCTGGTACAACGTCGCCGCCTGTTCGTTGCTGCGGAGAGACGTCAACATCGTCTGTTGTATCTTGTAATTAAGTTGACTCCAGGTAAACACCAGCGCGTTGTTTAATCAGCAAAACAATATGCAGCAGATTAATATAAACCTGTGTGTTATCTCAGGAGCAGAAGCAGATACAACACAAGGGATACCACAAACACATTTGTTTTTCCCTGAAATAACACAATGCTTAAATTGATCGTTTTCAGAACGGTCGTAGTCTTGAATAGTAGCAGGATTTTGAAAAACAAGTGTAAAAAATTGTAATATCTCAAAATCAGAATCAGAAAACTTGTATTGCCAACTGGATTGTGTTTGCGGTGGCAACATAAAATAACATATAAATAAACACACATATCTATCACTCAACATAATAATTCATAAATATATGCTCTAATTTTTACATCAATTGTCAAACAAGCATTTCAATAGAGTTATGCTAGTTAGCATTTAGCATCATAGCAATATTGCAGTATCTAACTTGATATAGAGCTTCTTAACAACTCTATTAAAGTAAAAATATATATATTTGGATTGTGTTTGTGGTGGCAACATAAAATAACTTATAAATAAACACACATATCTAAAGCTCAACATAAGAATTCATAAATATATGCTCTAATTTTTACCTCAAATGTCAAACGAGCATTTCAATAGCGTTACGCTAGTGAGCATTTAGCATCATAGCAATATTGCAGTATCTAACTTGATATAGAGCTTCTTAACAACTCTATTAAACTACAAATATATATATGGATTGTGTTTGTGGTGGCAACATAAAGTAACATATAAATAAACACACATATCTAACGCTCAACATAAGAATTCATAAAAATATGCTCTAATTTTACCTCAAATGTCAAACGAGCATTTCAATAGCGTTATGCTAGTAAGCATTTAGCATCATAGCAATATTGCAGTATCTAACTTGATATAGAGCTTCTTAAAAGCTTTATTAGAATAAAAAATATACATGTTTGGATGCAAATAAACGTGGTAATAGTAGGTAATTTCAGAGACTGTGTGTTCGACAGGATGGACCGGCTATAATCCTAAATACATTGGACGGACTGTGAGTCAACATGGTCTCACGATGACACAAAACGTACGCAAACACACATGCATTGTGACAACAACAAAAAAGTTGCAGGAAACTGTATAAAAAGCTTTGTCTATCAATCAATTATTTCATTGCAAATTATATATTTTATAAGTTCAACTGAGCCTGAACATTAGCAACTGCTTAGATACAAACCACAAATGACTTTTACTTCTTAAATGTGTCACAATGTAGCCGATCTTTTTTACGTGTACGTAAAGTGAGTTTTTCTATTAAAGTCGGTTCAAAAGAGATATAAAGTTCTATCTCAACACTTTGCTCAACCTTCATCGGGCTTGTCTGGTTACAATTAAGCATATTTCTGAGTCAACAGTAGTAAAAACCAGCTGAACCAGAAGAAAGTAAACATTCACACACACTTGCTACATTTATAATCTGTAACACATCTGTCAATTTGGGGAGATCGTGACATACACATGGAGGTTTTGGTCGGCTGTGTATGTCTGTAAGCAAATTTACACAAATTAACAGTTTTCAATCAGTTTTTTTGGGGGAAAAATGCTGTAATAAAACAAGATAATTCAAATGTTGGTGAAGTTCCATCTGGATCCATTAAACTTTTGTGGTTCTCAGTGGTCCAGAACAACTTGTTCTTGCTTTTGTGTGCAGTATGTTGTGCAAGTGAGTTCCAAAACACTACTGCTGTCTATTAGCTCAATGTTATCAACAGTATTTTAAATGGCAAAATAGAAATTGAATAAGATAACAAAAAAGAAATATAGCGTGTCAAACTCAAGTCACCCGTTTTACATGGCCGACTAAAGTAGAACATGTTGATATTGAGTCATATAAAGATGTCAGTGTTTAAGATAAGCTAAGGAACAAAGATCATCTATGTCAACAATTAGACAGAGACTTACAGTAAGAGTAAAACTGATGTTGAAAGGAATTTGATGAAGGAGGACAAACAGATAGTTCCTGTAAAAGAAAGTTTGATAAACATGCACATGGTTTGACCTAGAATGCTTAAAGATGTTGGTCAAAGAGTCACAATATGTATAATTTATAATATAGTAGGGCTGCTTGGGGGAGGTTTTCACTCAATTTTCTACTCTTAAATCTCGCATTTTCGAGTTGCGTTAATCGTAGCTGACCTGAGTTGAACGCATGCTAGTGAAGTTCCACACAGAAAAGACTAAATTTATTAACTATTATCGGTAATATAACTTAGGTAGAAGACATCTGCTGGATTTGTTACGGGCTGTCAATTAATAAATCAAGTAATTATCAAAAGAAAATATGTTTGTGACCGTGAATCAATAGTCCACAAAGACCGACAATCATCCCCTTTAGGAAATGTTTTTTGGTGAAGAGGGAGCTTTGAAGCTCAACATCAGATAAGGCGTTAAAAGGAAAAAGCTTGATTTTTTTATCTATTCAGTTGTATAACCAGGGAGTTAGCAAATTTATTTAAAAGGGACAACGCTGGAGGGTGAGAATCGGTCGGGGTTGGGGATTGTAAAGTAGGAGGTCGTCTGCGTATAGAGAAGTTTTGTGTCTCCTCAATGGATCCCAGTCGCAACTAAGAGATTCAATGGTTTGGTCAAAGAGAAGGCGAATCAGAAGAGTTTCTCTGCAGAGCTTAAACTGTGTGGACTGTTGCGAAAGTTGTGCGATTTTGATCAAAGGAACAAGTTTATACAAAGACTGACTTTTCAACTGAAAATAGGTAGTCTATTAAAAGGTTGATGTTCAAAGTTGAAAAGTTGAATTTACTTTAGGCATTTAATTATTTTTTTGAATAGTTTAATTCAAAAATAACTTTGTTGAAAGATTGAATTTGTTTCTCTTTTTTTTAATAATTTAATTAAAAATGCAAATATTTTCAGAATAGATTGATTGTTTGATGTTCTATTTTTAATACTCAAAACAATTTTTTTTTAATTAAACATTTGTAATTCATAGCGGATTCATTGCATTTAGGTTAGGTTAGGTAGAACTTTATTGATCCCTCAGGAGGTCTCCTTCGGGATTTTTTTCTCCAATTAAACACAGCAATACAGAAGATTAATTTAATTTAATTCTGATATGGGACAATAGAGTTCGTTTGGAACGTCTGTTTGGAATACTTCCCGATGCTTGGTCACGTGGTCGTCAGCTCGTCGTATGATTGGCTGAAAGTTATTTCAGGTCGCTCGGTGCTGTTTTTGGCATTGTTAGCACTTTTAAACCAACATCTTTTACACTTTATTTAAAAGGCTAACGATCATTCACGATTAAAAATGTAATAATGGCCCAGCACTTAATATTTTCTTCTGTGAAGTAAAGTCAATTTTTTCAACGTTATGGTATTTTTTTCTAGATTAGGCAGTTAACACATGTATGCATGTTTTAAAGCACAACATTCTGTTTATCTCCAATTTAATAATAAAACTATAATGTATAGAGACAATTTGTGTCTCCTCAATGGATCCCAGTCACAACTAAGGGGTTCAATGGTCAAAGAGAAGGCGAATCAGAAGAGTTTCTCTGCAGAGCTTAAACTGTGTGGACTGCGATTTTATCATACAAAGCAAGTTTATACAAAGACCGAATCTTCAACTGAAAATAGGTAGTCCCGCTTTTCTTCAGCCTCTAAAGAGACGACAGACTCGAGGGCCTCTCCAAGAGTTGAGACTTAGATGTTAAATTACCTTCTGATGTTGAGGTCGTAGTTTGATTAAGTCAACATAAAATAGTTTTAGTCAATATTAGACTTGATTCAAATAATTCACAAAGTCCCGAAAGATGAATTTTCTGAAGTGTTGAGTGATCCGAGGGGCCGATAAAACGTGGCACCGATTGATTTTCACGCTCCGATGTTTTTCCTGTGCATCACACAACCTTCCCTTTCATCGTTATCTAGCACACGCTGGACCCACAGACTCCTTTTCCCAAAAGTTCCGTGGCTCAGCTGACTGCAGCTGTGACTGCTGGGAGATAAAGACCAGCATTAAGCTGCGAGGACCAGTTTAAAAACCGCCGTGGCAATCGATGTCCTCCGAGAGACGGTAGAGGAACACGTGGAGGTGCCTCATGTCGGACCCCCGGGGGCCTCACATACACACTGCTACAGAGCAGCAGGACATTTAACTCATAACCTGGAGGTGTTTTGTAGACTTGACCATTATGTCTAAAGAACTTGTATCTATGTGGATATCAGTTTTACTGAAGGAGCAAACAGGACCAATAGCAGTTGGGCGTGAAAAATGGATTCAAATCTGCATTAGTTACGGATTCTTCATCTTCAGCTGGTGCAGATCCTTGTTGTCTCTCTTGTAAAAGTATCAAAACTTCATCAATGTAGGACAAGGATGTCAAACGTAATCCTGGAAAGGGTCCAAAATCATTGAAAAGTTTGATTCTTGGACAGAAAAATGTAACAGGAAGTGTGTTGACATATTGTCAATGTTTGACAATCTATTTTTATCTGTGTGTTTCTTTACTTTAACATCAGTTTTACTGGCGGGCCACATGAAATATCTTGGTAGCCCAAATTTGATCCCCAAACCATGAGTTGGACACATGTGTTACATCATTTTAAAAAACTTTGTGAGACGTCAGGCAAGCATGTGACCTGAGGCTGCTCTGTCATTGGTTGCCTCAAGATGAAAACACTAGGCAAAATAGTGGTTATGTATTTTTTTTTGGGATGTTAGATACAACTGCTTGGACGTATAATGTGCATTAAACACAGGAAAAAAACGGTTTCCTTCAACTGAGAAAATCTCTAAACTTGATGTCACAAGATGATCTGTAACTTATAATCCATGCGTTTGTGTCTTCTCTTCTGGACTATTGTATCAGTTTATTTTCATGTCTAAACAAGAAGGATCTGTCTCGCCTGCAGTTAATACAAAACTCTGCAGAGAGAATTCTGAGCCGCTCTAGTAGAAGAACTCACATTTCTCCGATCATTAAAATTCTTCACTGGCTTCCAGTTTCTTTCAGGATCAGTTTTAAAATTCTGGTTCTCTCTTTCAGATCTATTCATGGTCAGACCTTAAATAAGTGAAAATCTGAGTGGGATAACAATATCCTGTTAATACCTTAACTTAAATCTAAGTTTAACTAAATTCTACATTTCAGTTATAATAAAATCTTCCCTGTAGCATGAACACTCATTCAAAAACCTTACATAAGAAGTGATTTATATTTTTAATGAAAAAATAAACATGTGCTCATATTCACACATTATTATTAGAAAGCATTAACCAAAACTTTAAAAAAACATTTTTTTAACTACATTATATCATAAAGATAAACCCAATTTATGATCTCTATGATTCAGAGTTACATTTAAAAGTTCATTAGTTCTCCATTATTTGTTGTATTATGTTTCTTATTGTCTGTAATACTGTTATTATTACTTTCTTTTGTCTTGACGGACAAAAGTTGGACCTAATTCATAGTGAATTTGACTACGTAAAAAGTCTTTGAATTTCCTTTACAACAAAAATATTTATAAAATACTAAATCAAAAGATATGGAGTGTCAAAGGCGTTAAAAATGCTTAAATACATTTGATGTCCTTTTTATAATTTTATATAATCGTTATTTGAGTGAGTTATAAATACCTGGAATATACTAAAATCAATACGCAGTGTGTAATATGTGTACACAATACACAACAATTAAATCCTTAAAATAAATATGATGGTGTTGATGATATTCATTCACAATCGTAAAGTCCACACACTTCAGTCGATCACTCGTGTCAATAAACGTTGTTCACACTCCAGCGTAATGACGCAAACACTGATCCTGTCATGACGACATCATTTTTAATGTTGTTCAGTCAAATAAATGAAGTCAAAGGAGTCTAATTCAAAGTTCAGAGAGAAAATCCTGCCCATAAACTCATAAATGCAGTCCACAGAAGGTTGTTTTAGACCAGGATTGAAAAAATCATGTGTCTTTTGTCTCTATGATACACTGGAACTACATTAACAAGACGACAGTTGGGGAAACTACAATGAACTAAGTATTAATAAGGAACTTAAACACAAAAAAGTCATGCAATCAAAAATGTATGTTGTTTTATTTTAGAAGTACAATTTCTTGCTATGCTTTACCGCACAGCGCTTACATGTCCTGGCTATTAAAATAACAATGTTGCTTTAAGGGAGATCTTAGAAAGCTGATGACATCATCAAACCGCTCCAAGAGTCAATATTTTAAGATGAGTTACAACATAATTTGATGTATTTGACAATTATCAGATCTCGTTCTTTAATCTTAACCTTACATAACACACATAATATGTACAAAAACTGTAAAACTAAATATATATATTTTGAGGCAAATGAACGCATTATCTTTGCGTAAACACATAAAACTATTAATGGCGACATTGATTTTATTTTGCATTAACACATGTTTAATTTTTCATGCTCTTTAATGATAATGAAATGTATGTTTTATGGTGTCCATGAAGTTTGGAAAAGATCTGAAATGAGGACAACTAGGCTGCCATTATAAAGTGTGTTTCCCCGATGAACATGTTCTGACCACATCTGAACCATAGGATCAGTACTGAACATAATATTAAAAAACAACTACTTGTTAATTCATTACTGGATTTTGTGTAAATGATGCGATTAAACTTGATTCGTGAGTGAAATAATGTGATTAATCACGATTAAAATATGTTCTTTCCAGAAGAAAACAGGGAAATAAAAGTGCTACCCAACTGATTGAAAATATATATATATATTTTAAAAAAAAATTAAATAGACAAACAGAGCAACATTTTAAAGGAGCTATGTTTGTGAACAAGTATATCAATGACATATATATTGAATATATTATTGGAATATTGAAGGTTGATGTGTCAAAGTTGAAACGTTAACTTTTCTTTAGGCATTTAATTCCGTTTACGAATAGTTTGATTTAAAAATATCTTCATTGAAAGATTGAATTTGTTTTTCTTTTACATTTTCAGAATTGATTGATTGTTTGATGTTCTATTTTCAATACTCAAGACAAATATGTTTTAATTAAACTTTTTGTAATTCATAGTCTATTAAATTCAATATAATAATGTTATAAATTAAATTCTGATATGAGACAATACAGTTGATTTAGAACGTCTGTTTGGAATACTTCCCAATGCTTGGTCACGTGATCGCCAGCGCGTCGCATGATTGGCTGAAAGTTATGTCGGGGTCGCTCGGTGCTGTTTTTGGCATCGTTGGCACTTTTAAACCAACATTTTTTACACTTTATTTAAAAGGCTAACGATCATTCACGATTAAAAAATACTTTAAATATTTTCTTCTGTGAAGTAAAGTCAATTTTTACAACGTTATGGTATTTGTTTTCTAGATTAGGCAGTTAACACATGTATGTCTATTTTTAAGGCACAAAATTCAGTTTATCTCCAATTTAATAACAACACTATAATGTATAATACTAAATCCACGGCTCATAATCTTATTTAAAGGTTTAAAATACTCGAAAATAGCCTGGAGGATTGGCTAAAAACATGTTGCAATGGTGACCTAAAGTCTCTCCAACTGACACAAATTCTTGAAAACACCATTATAATAAGTCAACATCCTCCGGGCTGTGGTGATGTGTCACAACAGTACCACAGACAAGAAGAAAAAACTGTCTTATTAAAGTTCTAAGGAAGTTCCTCTCTCACCTGGGGATGAACCGGGCCTGGTCCCCGAGCCGCTCCTCGAACCTCTCCCAGGCGGCGGACACGTCTCCTCCGCCCGCGGTGTCCATGTCGTCGCTGTAGCGCTCGTGGAAGCTGGTGATGAACTCCTGCAGCGTCACGGTTCCGTCCTTGTCCGCGTCCAGCCGCTCGAAGATGCGGTCCGCCTCGCTGTCCGGCACCTGCAGCTCGGCGCAGATGGTCAGGAACTCGTTCCTCTCGATGGTGCCGGAGTTGTCCACGTCGTAGGTTTTGAAGAGCGCGCGCAGACGCTCCTGCTCCGCGGCGCTCATGCCCTTCACGGAGGCCTGCGGGAGGCTGAGGGGGGAGGCGGAGGCGGAGGGGTGAGGCGGAGGGGTGAGGCGGAGGGGTGAGGCGGGGAGTCAGTCCGGGTACATGTCAAAACACATGGAAATGTCATCGAGAGATAGAAGTTCACGTCATTCCTGCAGCAGCTGCTCACCAGCAGTGCGTGAGTGAGTGAGTGAGGCGCGGACAGGTGAGCGTGCGTGTGCGCGAGCGTGTGTACGCGTCACTTGCGTCTACAGGACGAAACTAGCGTCAAAAGTGACGCAAATATTAACCCACGTGTTAATGTGAGCGTTTTTTGTTGCCCATTTTCAACTCCGTCATTTCATCTTAAAAGTAGAGCTTTGGAAGTATATTAGTTGCATCAGAGTTCTCATTTTATTCAAGAGTTGGATTTTTTTTTTTTATATTTAACTCTCTACTTTAAATATCCTGATGCTAATCCGTAGTGTTTTTTTCTTCTCGTGTGTTTTATTTTATTTTTATTTTATTTTATTTTATTTTATTTTATTTTATTTTATTTTATTTTATTTTATTTTTATTTTATTTTATTTTATTTTATTTTATTTTATTTTATTTTATTTTATTTTATTCTATTTTATTTTGTTAATAGTGTTACATTTCTAATACTGTAAATAATTTGTATATTTTTAAGATCGTTTTATTTATTTTTTTATTATTTTTATTATTTCTTTTTTCCTTGCACTTTATTTTTTTTTAAACATTTAAACATTTTCTATTCTATTCTATTCTTAAATTTAAAATGTTTTTTAAAAAAAATCGAAACTCATGTGGAAACCCAACTCTCCTCTCTCACTCACATGTTTCAAACATTGAAGTCTTCCTCTCCAAGATGCAGTAAGTCCCTCATCATGACCATGTTCTGAACTTATTACTCAATAAAGTTCTCGTCTGAAATCTCGGCGAACGAGAGGTTACGAGAGCGGAGTCCATTATGACGTAATGTTGGTTTCACTCCTCCTTCAGCTGTAATCATGCCTCGCTTTGTTTCTTGGAGATGGAGACTTTTGGGATTGATGACGCGCAGTGACAAACTGCAATGCTCCACAGCAGAGTGGGCGTGGTTATTGTGAACAAGATTTAATCTCTAGGAAAACTAAGTGTGGGCGGGGCTTAAGCACATTTTCTAATGTATATATTTCAATGAAAAGAGAGTTTTGTACAAACAGACACATACTGATGATACAATAGAGTCCAACATCTATTTAAGACACACTTAAATCAACATATTATACATTTTATTTGAATTAAATATTTTCGAAATTAATATTTTTTTACACATTGAGTTTAATATTCTAATTCCAAATATGCAGAAAAAGCGTTTTCAAAATGTAATGTTTTTTATTTCGTATCCTTTTATATTTAACATAAAATGTGTTAGTATAATAGTGTCCTATACCGTTGCTTCAGCAATTACATCGAACCCTATGTCTAAATTGTTTTTATTTATTCTGAAAATATAAAAAAAACATTATTTAAATTTTTTTTTAAACCCAAAAAATGTACCCTCTCTACATAGAAAACATTAAATTAAACTATACCCGAAAAATTGTCTCCGACAATTATGAATCTTCTCTGAAGCGATGAACGCCATGAGGTTGTTCCAGTTAAAGTCTGAGACTTGCAAACGTTTGACGTCACAACTTTATAAAGTTTATTTAAGTTTATTTAGACACTGAGCACGGTTACATGCACAGATAAAGCTCTACGCTGATGATCGTCTGATGTTTCAATGAACATAAAAAATGTAGGTCACATGAATTCAGGAGTAATGTCACTTATTCATCTCTAGGTTGCGCTGTGTACAGATACTCTGTCTAAACTGTTGCTGTACAAATGTTTGAAAGTTTAAACATCGCATTTGTCACTTTGAATCGAAAGACAAATCTAGGAGGAAGTCGTCATCGTCTATTTAGATTTCAACCTTTTTGTTTGCGTTGCAATGGGAGGTTAACGAGAACCCTGCCCTTCAATGGTACGATGACGTGAATGTCATTCTCTTAATACACCAGTAAATAACTTATATAACAACCAGAACTAACACTGCAAACTGACCAGCCAAAATAAAACTACAAAACTCATGTAGAAATTCATCTGAGATCTGACTTTCTAGTCTATAGTCTTTGACTATTCATAACTCTTTTTTTTTTTTAGATCTAAACATCTATTGACCCTCAGAATAAATAGGAAAAAATATACATTAATATTTTCTTTTTATCAGTGGTTCATTTCATGGCATATACACAGCAAATCTAAATACCATTAAATATAAATTGTAGGTTAAAACATTGTGTCACAACTAAACGTGTTGCCTGTCGTATTCGTTTGTTTGTTTTTGTGTAATTTTTCAACTTTATTTTATAGTCAAACATTTTCTTCGTCCCTTTTTACTTTACAACAGTTATGGAAAATAAAAGGCCCCTTAGGAGATTTAAGTCTATAGATCAATTTATTAAAAGTCTACTATAAACATGAAAAGAAAATAATATATTATATATACAAGGGAATGATTTTTATTTTTCCCCACTATATAATAAGTATATATTTCTATTTACAAAACATATTTGATGCATTTTAATAATTGTTAATCTAACTTTTTGCAGATCAACAGTTTGAAATTTCAGTCTGACTTTGACCTTCTCATAATAAAAGATATAATTTTCTGTCTCTGTTTAAACTTCTAGACACATGTCTTCTTCCAGTCCACGTCCACCGACCTGCACATGACCTCCTCCTGGGTGTTGGAGAAGCGTCCCCTCCTGGTCTGGGGGTCCTTCTTGACGTCCCTCAGCTCGGTGAAGCCGCTGATGAACTCCTCCAGCGTGACGGTGCCGTCCTTGTCCACGTCCAGCCGGTCGAAGAGACCCTCGGCCTCGCCGCCCTCCACGCTGAGCTCCTGGCAGATGGTGAAAAACTCATCTTTCTCGATGCGCCCCGAGTTGTCGGCGTCGTAGGCGTGAAAAAGTGAGCTGAGCTGCTCTCGCTCTTCCACACTCATGGTCTTCTTCGGGAAGAAGAAGCTACATCTCCGCCTCGCGGATAGTCTTGTTGGTTTTTTGTGCGTCTGTTTTTTTTATAGCCTCGCCCGTCACATGGACACTCCTCGCAGAGACACACATCTTGTCACACTCTGAAGAACCCCTGCAGGGAAACCAGAGAGAAGACATGGACAGTGTCCACCAGTTCCCTGCATGAAGACAGAAGTTTGGTACTTGAAAGACCGAGTCAAAGTCAAGACCAAGTGATGTATGAAAAATAAAATGTACCATTGAGTTTAAGTCAAGATCAAGTCAACGAAAAATTGGTTTAAAACGAGGACCATGTGGACGCCTAGGAAATCCATTCCAAATGTCAAGGTCAACAGCAGTCCAACAACCTTCTACCTTCTTGTTCCATAATTCTTCTTTTTCAGGATTTTATTTGCCTTGATTCTGCCGTGATAAGTTCAGGAATATAAGCCAAAGAATATCATGATTCTAGAAAACACACCTGTACTTTAAGAGCAGTGACTTATCCACCTAGAGTCATATCTAAAAAGTATTTAGTGTAGAGACTTAAACAAATCCAAGTCAAGAACTGTATCAAAAATGAGTTTAAGTCAAAGCCAAAGTGGTCTGAAACAAGGACCATGAGGACACCTAGGTCATCCATTCTCAAAGTCAATGTCAACAGGAGGAAGAAGCACTAGAAGAGTCCGAAAACCACCTTAAAGGATTCTTTTTTTGGGGGATTTGCTTGCCTTCCGTGCTGCGTTCAGGAATATCAGCAAAATAATATTGTGATTTTAGAAAACACAGCTGTACTTGAAGTCATATCTAAAACTTATAAAGGAGTTTCAGGGCCACTTCAGTCACAACCAGGATATGGTCCGGACCACCAAGACACACGTTAGAAATAAGTTTTACCACAGAGGTTTGGTCGTGAATAAAGAGGTCTAAAGACGGGTATTTGGGTTGAAGACTGGTCTTAAGACTAATATGAGGACCATGAGAAAACCTTCGAAATCAATAATCTAAGTTACAGTATCATGACCAGCCATGTAATTTCCCAAGTGATTTCCCAGAATTAACATTGAAAAACCACCTTCAGTGTTTCTCCAGCATGTCCCGGGTCTGACCTGGGGCGTCCGCCCGATTGGGCATGCATTCTGAAAAACCCCTCGATAAGCCTTAAGTCACATAGACTCCCCTTTATGAGTGTGTATGGGCGAGAATCTGGTGATACGATACGTACAATGATTTGTTATATTGCGATACTGTAGTTCATTTAATTGCAAAAACAGAATAGAAGAAATACAAGACAAATCTAGTGAATATTTCATGTTGGTCCTTAATACAAAAATCATTACAGTGCTGTTGAATGTCAACACGGTATTATGAAAAACAAACAAAATCCAAATATTTAAGTATATCGATATGTTCTCATTGATCTTTACTAGACTTACTTAAAAACAAACCTATAATTTGTACTTCTCTTTACACTTAATTGTTTTTGAAAAGAAGATTAATTAACATCATCTTCCTTGTTACTTCCATTAAAAGGTCAGATCAGTCCAGAATACAAAGTGTGTTTACTTCGTCTTTAACAAAACATCAATGAAAGAATTGAGCATTTTCCACAGTGGTTCAAGTGTTGAGGATTAAGTTCTAGTTTAATGGGAGAAAGATCATAAAATCCTGTGTCACTGCAAGTGATCTATTACTTAACATTTGGATTTGAATGATAACGTTATTTTTAGGAATCATTAAAAAGATCACATGTTGGTGGAGTAACGCATTATACCTCCTGGTTCTAGGATTCTTTTTTAGGATTATTAGAAAAACACTAAATTAAACCAAATAAAAAGCAAAACTTTGATGCTCCTGTGGTGCCAAAATATGTCGCTGTTCATTCTTTTCATGGTTGTAGGGATTCTAAAGATAATAAACTATTTAGCCGTTTGATTATAACCTTGTTGTTATTAAATACCTCTTAAAAAATAATGTATACGATATTAATTGACAGTAGCATTCCTGGGATGCTGCAAATAACAATTTCAACAGAGACCAACACTCTGGAGAGTCTAAAAATCTCAGTATGGTTCGAAATAAGCTGCTTGGGGGAGGTCTGCATTCTCTGGGAGCTTGTCAAATGAACATTAAAGGAAATAATTAGTAAATAATCAGAAGATTTTAATCCTCAAAAAGAGATCAAGGCCGCAGAGAATACCAACGAGATTACGAAAAAGAGGCTGCAGTTGTAATTTCAAGCCAGACGATGGCGACATAATATTGCTTAAAAGTTTGTCCACTAGTTTGTCGCATGACCCGAATATGAAAAACCGAGAGTCATTTAATCTTCTAAGAAAAATGATGAATTAAATTAAATATTGAAAATAAATTAAATGTTAGCAGAGAGTACATAAGTATCAGGGAGCTTTATTGTGGCAGTAACAACATAAAAACACAATTCTTCAGATAACATACAAACGTTTAAAAATGTTCACAAAGTTCATAAGGCTTGGGTGTCCCGACCGAGAGGGCACAGCTTCTTCTTCTTATTTGTTCAATCAGAAATAAAATCTCCCAGAGTAGCTCTTTTAAAGAAACAAAACAAAACAAAAAACAGACGAACCGATTAAAACAACATAGTGCAAGAGAGAGAGCGATCAAGTCAAGAACACAACAGTCCACACATTTCTTTTCTTTTTTATTAACCTGAGCTCAAATATTTATGTGTTTTCATGAATCCATTGAAAAATATATTTCAGGTTTTGCAAATATTTGGCTCATGTCAAAAGTGTGTGGTGTGAAATTCAAAACAAAAAAACTTTGTGAGTGACGTACGGAGCTACAAATAAAAAAAAAAATGCTACTACCTTTTCAAAATGAATCGCGACATTGTAACGGTGCAGGGATAAGCTCTGCCGCTAATACAAATGCTAACATGCTATCTTAGCATTACGAGCTAAAGCACGGTGAGTCAAAAACACTCCTCAGGATCCATCGTTTTTTTTTGTTAAAAATCTACAATAATTTCCCGGGAGAAACATGCAGTGAAAGGATGAGACTCTAATGACGGACGAGACACACGGAGGAACTACTAACTTATTTACAGATGACGTCATGCTGTACTTTGATGTCAGTCGAACGGAAACTAGACACTGTACACGGATGGGAGCGGCTGCATGCAGGAGGGGGTGACAGTTGGACATCTTTACGTGGACGTGGAGAATGCCCCGGGGAGGATGCTGGGAGATTTTCAGTGCATACTCTTCACCTGACCGTGTGAAGCCGTTGACGCTTGAACGAGCGCGTATGAAAATAAATGCTTTGATCCAAATGTGTTTCTCTGCATATTGTGAGTCCATATGAAACTGAGAATACGTCACATGCATATTCAGAAGAGGCAGTTGGTAAATGATGAGAAGGTACATGTGGACGACACACTCCTGTTGCTACCATTCAATGAAAACCTTTGATGACGTAAAAGAAAGTGCAATAAATCTCTATTTATTTATTATATATATATATTTATTTTCAGCGTCTTAGGCCCTTTCCTGAGTCGATATTATTTTAAAGGTTAAAATTATCTTTATTTTTTAAATATAATGTTTTTACTCCAGAAAACATTTGTTTTTTGCCATTTCGACCTGACTTTGATGTGAAGGAGGCACCTGGTTAAACTTATTATATTCTCTAAAGTTTATTTCATTTAGTAATTTTTAACAGAGGTGGAAAGTTGTCAACTATATTAAATCACAACTTTTTTCTCCCTAAATACTAATACTATTAAAAGTAATTAAACTTTTTTTTAACCTTTATAAGCAAATATCTGTTAATGAGTAAAGAATAAATAAACCAATGCCCTAAAATTCACATTTATTTAGCTAAAGCCTTTGATTTATCTCTTATGAATAAATAAAAGTAAAAAATTAAATTTGATGTCTTAATTGATACATTTTTATTGGATTTAAAATCTGCTCTTGAATAATGAAAATAGCTGAACTGTGCTACAATGTGTTTTAACCTTCAGTTCTACTTCATGCATGCTCTGCCCTCTGAAGGCTATTGCACACAATCATGGAACCAGATTATAAAAAAAACTAAAAATTGATAAGATCATTTTTCTACCTTCAATGAATCCTCGATAAATGCAGGTAAAGGACAAAAACAACAGAACAAAAGTTTTTGGTTTCTTTGAGTCACTCGCTGGATTTTTGACCTTCAATGACATCATCAGGTGTTGCTGAATATGGATTCACTAGTCGATGAAGACGCTTCTTAAACCACAGAAAACACAACAACACGTCCTATTCGCTAACATGGATCTAAACACCGGGACAGGAAGTTGCTACAAATCACGTTCAGTCGACACATAATCTGAAACTCAAACTCGAAGAAAGACAATCCAGTGAAACGCTCGCGCTAATGTCTACTTGGCAACTGTCTTTACAAACGAAACTAAAGTGGAATTAGACGCCATCTTTCCCGCCAATCAAACTTCGGTGACACCGAAGTGACGCTGAGTGACGCACAAACTTATGAACAGACGGTTTTGTGCAGCAACAAATAACCTCCAGGATGATTTTAGTGAATGCACCTTTTCCTGATTCTGAAATGACATCACGTAATCTGAACAGTTGTAATCTGTGTAAACGCTTTGTGCTATAGCCGCTGTAGAAAAAAAAAGAAAAAGAAAACCAAAGGATGCTACCGAGCCGACAAACACTGCTGGTAGTCTGACAAAATATCTTGAATTTCCTCCTTAAAATGTTCTATATATATATCTTTTTTTTTTCTTCTTCTTCTTTTGTAAACACTTCAAAATAAGCTCAGAGTGAGTCGGACTCACTGAAAAATTCCTGAATCAGATACAAATGTACAAAAACCTTAAAAACGACTTTGAAGAGTCGTTTCGCTATATTTAGAACGTGCATGTGACTCTAGCTGCTGTCACTCACTCCCTCTAGCCCCGCCCACTCCTTCATGACTGACACCTGGCAAATAGTTTCTTTGTCAGCATCAGGAGCCGAACCTCAATCCATCTTATTTTATTTTCAACTTACGTAACCTTTCATTCTCTTCGCTCTGCTGGGCAAGTGGAATTTTATCAGTGCCATCAGAATATTGAAGGTGGAATTGAACATTTTAAACGTTGATTTGTTTTTATTGAAATGTTGTTTTTATTTAGCATTGAAGTCATTTTTTTTTCAATTTTTCACTTCTATAAATGAAATTTTAAATAAATTGAATAATTTAATTCAAAATTGTATTTATTTATAGAGAGGTAGAATTCCTTAAACATTTTTTTTTAATTTAATTTAATATTTAAATACTTTCAAAATAAATTACTTTTTTTGTTGAGTTTGATATTCTTAAAAATAACTTTTATACCAAATATTTATAATGAATTTAAAAGGCTATAAATAATTACAAAAAAAAGGAATTTAGAACATTTATTTAAAATAATAATGGAATAATTACATGAAACTCTTTTAAAAAAAAAAAGAAGTAAATTCCTTTCGGAAATGATTATTAATAAATTAATAGTTTTTATATTTCATTCATAAAAAACAAACATATTCAACCTGTCAACAGACAGATTGGATTCAATAATTCAATAAAAAAATTGGTGAAATGTTTGAATTAAATGACTTAAAACACTAACAATTCGATACCTAAAAAACAACAAAAACATTTCAATAAAATAAGTTTCAACGTTTGAAATGTTAAATTTAACCATTTAATATCCTGATGACACTGATCTCCTTCCATACAAAAGTCTTTCGTCACATGTGAGTTGAGCAGAAGAAAACTAATATATTAACTTTTCATGGATCTTTCTGGAAAGATCCACACGTGAAGAGACTCTTGAGCAGCCGGTCTCTCCCGGTTTAGTCCGACCAGAGGTTCTCCATGGCCATGCTGATCCTGCACAGGACCCAGCGCCGCAGTGGGCAGTAGTACTCGTAGTGGAACTGCTCGAACTCGGGCGTCTGCCGGATCTCGTGGAGGAAGGAGACGTCGATGTCCGACTCCAGCAGCAGCAGCAGGGTCGGCACGGTGACCAGCAGGACGCCCATCACCACGGCGACGAAGCGGGCCGCCGCCAGGACGCAGGCGTTGAATCTCTGGTTGGACGAGAGCAGGCGAAGGCCGCTGGACAGGACTCCGCCCACGCGACCCCGGGCGGCCAGTCTGGTCCTCTCGTAGGCCCGGTCCCGCTCGCGCTCCGCCTCCAGCTTGGCCTGGATCTCCGGGTCGGCGTGAAGCTCCCGTAAGAGTCTGGCCGGGCTTTGGACGGGCGAGGAGAAGAGAAGGTCCACGCCACCTTGAGTGTCGTCCACCGGGGAGGGCATCATGCTGGCACAGGGGCTGCAGGGACACAGTAGAAACTCATAGGATGTGAATAAACATGGAAGTCCATCCATCAGAAGAACCATCAGAATTTTGAATAGTTAAATCAACAATTAAAATGTTAATACATATTATTTTTTTTACTGAAATGTGGTTGTATTTTTAAGCATTTCATTATTAAAAACATATTAAATTTAAAAATGTTAGTTGAACTTGTTATTATTATATAATTGAATAAAAAAATAGAATAGTTTCAAAATGAATTAACTTTCTGTTACACATGTAGTCTGACCTTCTAAATCCAATGATTCCAAAATATATTTTCTAAATTAAATAATATTTAATTCGTAGGCTTTCAAATACAATATAAAAATGTTGGTGCCGTCAATACAGACTAATCCAATCGAACACTGACGCCATCGCCACATTTTTAATTGACAAAAAACTACGATTAGTTGCAAATTGCTGAATAATATTGTTGCTTTGGACTTTTGTATGGAAATAGATCAGTGTCATCAGAATATCAAATGTTTAAATTTAACATTTCAAATGTTGAAACTTTGAATTATTTCATTGAAATGTTGTTGTTGTTTATTAAGCAATCAATTTCATTTTTTTTAATGTAATTTAATTCAAACACTTTTATTTTAAAAGTTGAAATTGTCTATTGAAAGGTTGAATATGTTTTTTTTTTTTTTTAATTAAATATACAAAAATAGATTATTTTCAAAAGGAATTAACCTCCAAATTTTAACCTTCTTATTACTTTATTTTTAAATAAATCTTCTAAATTTTTTATTTTTATTTGTAGCCTTTTAAATTCAATATAAATATTCGGAATAAAAGTTATTTTTACATTGAATTAATGGAATAAGAACATCAAACTCTAGGTATAAAAAAAAAGGAATTTCTTTTGAAAGTATTTTAATATTTTAATACATTTTTGATTAATTCTACATTTTAATAAACAAACAACATTTTGAATTAAATTATCCAAATCCAGCAGACCTTCGACGTCATCACATGATCATCTGTGCGTCGCACGATTGAGTGTAAATGGCTGAACGTTCGATCAAGTAGCTCGGTGCTCGTTTGTTATGGTCTGAAGGCACTTTTATACCAAAATTTTTATGTTGAATTTAAAATGCTGCGAATTAAAACATATTGAAATTTGAAAAAAAATTAAAATCCATTTTAAGAAATGAATAAATTCAACCTTACAATATAGACACCTTTTAACTTAATTATTATACTTTTAAAATTACTTGCTTAACCCTTTTTTTCAGGGTCACGGTGACCCAAATTCACCCCTTCAATATAGTGCTGTCACTGATATCCTTCTGTAGAAAATGCTTCAAACCTGTACGTCAGCTCAGAGATGGTCAGAGGGCCGGACTCGTCCTCCTTGGCTTCTTCGTCGGTCTTGGGCGTCTGAGGTCTGAGGTGTGAGGTTTCCATGGAGACCCGGCGAGGCTGCAGGTCGCTGACATGGTTGGATCCTTCGAGTTTCTCCGCATCCTTGAGGACGACCGACGTGCTGAGAGGAGCCGTGGAGACGGACTCTTGGACGGGAGCGACGCCTGGAGACCAACAGAGACGGAAATAAGTCACGTGACACCCAGAGCATCTCATGACGTGTCGAGCTGAGAAGGTAAATCCAACAAAGTATACATCAAAGACAAGAATTTCACCTTTGTGTTATCTCTGGGTCAAGGTGACCCGAAAGGCCCGGAAGCAAACGGGTTTGTGGTATCCCTTGTGTTGCATCTGGGTCAAGGTTAACAACCTCCACCTTTACCCAGATGCAACACAAGGGATACCACGAACACATTTGTGTTTGGGCCTTTTGGGTCACCTTGACCCAGAGCTAACAAGAGGGTTAAGTGGTCTTTAAAGATAATTTCACTAACTTTGTGTCTTAAAATGAGAGTTAAGTAACAAACAAGAATTATGGTCGGTAGAGAGAGTCGCTATAACCTGTGATATAATTTTCACTTAATATGTTGTTTCACTAGAGACATTTTTTGTTAGTTTTTTTTTCTATTCTGGATGAATGCATGTAATAGCCTTTAGAGGGCAGAGCATGCATGAAGTAGAACTGAAGGATAAAAACAACAAATCAGCTATTTTCATTATTCAAGAGCAGATTTTGAATCGGATCAAAATGTATCGAATAAGAACCTTATGACATGAAATATATGGATAGAACAGAAACTGGACTTGATGCGCAGGCCGAGGAACCAGTTCAATCCAATTACAATATGGCTGTTGTCTCATAGTCTTTACTTGTTTATCTAACAACTTTTTGATAGGAAGAAACAAGATTGCGATCAGACTTTGCAAACGAAAAAATTAACTTTGGAAACCAGTTGAATGAACAGAAGTGAAGAACCAAAAGTGTGTGTTGTGTGTGTGTGTGTGTGTGTGTGTGTGTGTGTGTGTGTGTGTGTGTCTCTGCAAGAGTTTGGGCGACTGAGCCTGGATTAGTAAATCGTTGACAAGTTAAATCATACGTCACCCTATCATCTCCAGCTTAATCCAACACAGCTGATCTTATTTATAACACACACACACACACACACACACACACACACACACACACACACACACACACACACACACACACACACACACACACACACACACACACACACACACACACACACACACACACACACACACACACACACACACATAATCACACAAACGCACAAACAACTGTAAAACTATGACCTCATAAAATCATTTATAATAATTTTATCTACACAGTAGTTTCAATGTACAACTATATATAGAGCTGAAATAAACTTAATCTAACTATACAAACAGTATATTTGGAATCTATTTATTTAAGAAAAATTAAATAACCACACAACAGGGTCAGTTAGTAACCATGGCAACAAAGTGTCTTTATACTGGTTCAATCGCGAGACACACTTGTGTGTCCTAACACAATCTTGTCACGCTTCACGTCTGAAGAGCACTTGTGTGTAGCAAGTTGTTCTCTTTTATTAATAACACACTTTGTCAGGTCATTCCTCGTCGAGTGAGTCACGACGTGAGGCGTAACATTCCTGAGCGGCCACCTCACACACTCACACACTCACACACTCACTCACACACTCACGCACTCACACACTCACGCACTCACTCACACACTCACGCACTCACACTCTCACACACACACTCACACGTAACATTATCGAGGAAGGATCTCCCCAGCTATGAAGTGTTGACAGAGATGTTTATCCCTGTCATGTGACCCCATCACTGTCAACCCTGGACTAGAATCTGCTGAGCAATCACTTTTTTTTCTTCCATCTGACAGACCCTACAAAACCCACAATGCACTGCAACAGTTCATATCAATTATAATAGCGTATCAGTCCGAGACATTTAGTTGATGCAGCCTTTATTTGTTGCCTGTGTATGACTCAAGTAGACGATTTAAAGATGATTATGATCTTCATGACTTTAAATATCACAGCAGCAAGTGTTATATTTATATATATTTATGTAGTAATGGCTGCTCTAATACATCTGATTCAAATACTATTACAGAAGAATAAGTTTGAGAAATTATTCCATATAACGTTCTAAAGCAGACCTGTTGGAAAAAACTGACTAGGACCTGTTGGAAAAAAAAATTACTAGTTCAGCTTTTATGTAACTTGGTTAGGTTTTAGCAATTTCTGTAACAAATTGACTTTATATCATTGATTTCTCTACATTGAGAATATTTAAATAAAATTAACATAAAATGGAAAAAAAATCGAATTATTTCTTAGTTGTTTTTAGAATATCATCAAGATTTCAAGAAAAAACGACGGTAATGACGTTAAAAACTTGAAAGATCGCAACACTTTATTAATTTACCTTCTATTTTTTATCAATTACTATTTCAACTCTTTTTATTTTGTTTTAAATACCTTTGTTTTTTGTAATTTTTCTGAGTATTTATTTACAGTCAAAATTATTTAAATTAATTTATAAAATATATAAAAACATTTTTTTATATTATTAGATTTGTTTTTGTAACTTTAGTTGTTCTTAGTAGCCTTTTTCATTTTTCCAATAATGGCCTCTCCTTACAGTGTTTATTGTCAGGGTAAAATAAGTAACGTTAGCGCCACCTGCCGTCCAATTGAGCTAACTGCTATATTTCAAATGCTAAAAAAGCGTCAAACTATGCAGACAAAATAAACCTCGGCTATAAAAAGATGGTGACGTGGGAGGTAACGACTCGGGAGAGATCTGAGTTTTTCCACATTCAAAGTGTTGGTTCCTGACGTAGGTTCGCTCGTCTTACTCTGCTCGGGGGTCGCCTCCTGGGGTCCCGGGCTGATGGCGGCGATGCGTTTCCCGTGTCCCACCAGCCGCACGTAAACGTCCCGGGTGGTGTGGTTGGCTATTCTCAGGTGGAGGCTCCGTTGAGTCGTGATCTTCACCTGACACCTCAAAGAATCCGCCACCAAGATGGCCGACCGCTGTTCCTCCTGGGTCTCCTCTCCCGGGTGAAACACTTGTAGGGCCCGACCCTCCTCCTCCATCGCCTCGCCGTCCACTCCTGCCGGGCCGGCGTCTAGTCCGAGTCCCTCCGACCCGCTCTCCGGTCCAGCCTGCACGTCGCCTCGCTCCAGGACCTCCATCGTTCAGCTCGATGACAGAGGAGGGGGACAGCTGTTTGCTCCGAGCCCCCCGACACTGAGTGACTGTTGGCTCCAGCGACTCACTGAGGGACGTACGACAGATGCAGCCTCCATCCACGGACCCCGCGACCTCCCGGTGAATGTCAGGGATGCGAACAAAGACTGGAGGGGCATTAGAGGCAGATCAGCGGCAAAGCTGCGGCTTCTAAAAATATCTGGGGGGGGGGTCCTCGCTGGAGAGCAGCAGCTAATCTGACGCTGATAAGGATGAAGATCACTTTCATTTCCACTCTCCAAGACTTTGTTTCCACTTCGCTCTCATGAGGCCCTTCGGCTCTAAAGTAACTTTTCTCAACGCCTTCAAGACTTTTACGCCTCGTAGAGTGAGACCCCATCATCTGACACATAGTAAAAAAAATACTTTTAAACTATTATATACTTTCCATCATCATTAAATAGAGAGAAACATGGACATGCTTCCTTATATACTGTTAGTTAGGGGTGTAAGAAAACATTGATGTACTTAAACATCCAATCTATATATTTGTCCGATGCCGTATCAATACTCGACCACATCGTTTTTTGGGGGGTTTCAGATAATATTTTTATTTTAGTATTTTTTTTGGTTTACAATTACTGTGTATAAAATTAATTTATTAGATTTTTTTTTCATTTACAACTAACATGCCTAGATGGCCTAAAGGAAAATTGAAATCTTGCGAGATCCCGGCGTTGACTAAGCACGAGAGGATACAGTCGATTTCAGCAGCAAACAAAGCAGTTATTACTTAGTCAAGAGTCGTAAAGAGAACTGTAAATTCTGCAACACCAGAGTCAAGTACTCGGACAATACTACAAATATATCCTTGTTACTACGGTATCATATATCGGAATATACTATATGGTTGCTTCTGTATCGTGATACGTATATTAACGCCAGATTCTTACACACACACTACTATATATATGACAATAATGTGTTTGTGCTTTGAATGGCCCTTTTGTGTCCATTTCATGAGCTCTCGGAAATAGTACAAATAATAATAATAAATCATGGAAAATATTGATTGTCTAAAGAGTCAGAAACGACCTTAAACTAATTTATTTAAAGGAAAATCACTTTTTTAAGAAATCACTATGAAAATGATGCAGTTTATAAATTACATTTATTGAAACTTGTGATTTAGTTTCAGTTTTAAGATCCTAGTCTTACATAATGTTAATCACAAAGACACTATTTCATTATGTGAAAATCAAAAAATGTTATGATGTTTTTTCTAACTTTGCTGGTTGCTCAACTTCAACACCCAATAATATACAGTTAAAATGTTAACAACTTTTTAATTTGATTACTATTGTCTTTTGTCTTGTTTTTCACGCTAATATTGTATCAATAAGTGAACAAAAAAAAACCCACAATAAGCAACATAATAACAATAAAACGCGAGTATATTGCTGGTTAAATCACCTTTAAAAACACTTTTCAAAAACGTGTCTTCTGTTCTCAGCCGATCCAACATGTGAGAAGTTCAAACCTCCCCGAACAAGAACAAGGTCAGAGCTTGACTGGAGGGTCAGCTTCCTGTTTCCTCTCCGACGGTCAGATTAGCCGCCCTCGATATAGCGACTGACTTCAGGGACACTTTATCCTCAAGTCTTTGCAGCAACTTTCACAAGTCTGTGGTCGAGCTCAAGTGGAAGCGTTTGTTGTGTTTGCTTCACTTACCAGTGTTTGTCAGTGGGAAGGGTCAAAGGTCAGAACCCTTACAACTCTTTCATGAACTACTTTTGATTATAGAAGATTCATTAAAAACCAAAACATTGATTATTTGATAGAAACGATGCAGATGAGAATCAAAAATCAAAATAAATTCTGCTCCAGTAGTTACGACCAGACCCGTCACTGACGGTGACACTAGAGTCACTTCAGGGAAGGTCGTTGCAGGTCAATCGATGAAGGACAGAGAACAGACGGAGGAGGTGAAGTTCGGTAACACGAGAGGAGAGCACTGGATCTGCTGCAGAGGTCAACGGAAGGTCATATCGACCGGACCAGGGACGGGGGGTGTTGATGTGACCCTAGTGTTGTTAGAGAAAAAACACTAACGTTTATTATCGGAAATCCTCGTCTGTCAATTGTTACGGACAGAACTTCGGATGAAAATAAACAAAAACAAATCATATAGATTTTTGTTTCAGCTGTTTTCACTACATTACAGTGTTTTTTCTTCTTCTTTTTTTTCCTTTAATTTGTAAAACAACACACCTTTCAGACATTATTAATTAGGGGTGTGATACACCAATATATCGCAATATGAATATTTATTAATAATTAAAAGCACCTTTTTGATTTCTTGATGTTTTAAAACCATATTGTCTTTTTTATAATATTTATTTATTGTTTGTATTTTAAAAAAAAGTGTAAAGAACATAAAAATAATTCGATTTTTTTATTTTATTTATACTTAAAATGCAAATATTCATGGCGTTTGCAAATTTTTGTGTTGCGATTAAACTTCCGGCCGCTAGATGGCAGCAGTCATTGCGTTCTCTGCAGTAAAAGGAACAATTAAACCCGCTAAAATCCCGACGATGACTGAGGACGAGAGGATACACTCGGCTCCAGCAGGTTTTTAAAGCTGATGTTTGGACATATTTAAAAACAAATGAAAGCAGTTACGACTTCGTCAAGAGTCACGTGGTCTGTAAATTCACCAGAGCCAAGTACTCGACAATACTACAAATATGCACAGGTTACTACAGTATCACAATGTATTGTATACTTTTCTCCGGCATCGGTCCATCATGACAAATGTCGTTTTGTACTCCTCCTCACATGTTGCAAAAAAAAAAAGTAGATGTAAAGAAGAAACAGACTCGGCGAAGCTTATAATTAAGTTTGCTGTGATTAAAACTCGTGCCTGGTTCGTGTCATACTTTCCTCTGAGGAGACAAAGTCATGACAGCCAACGCAGACACACCGGCATCCTGTGGAGGATCATGGGAGGTATTTATAGACGTGGAGTCTCCAGGGAGACGGAGCATCAGCTGCTCAATTAACGCTCAGATGGAGAGTCTTGCATACGGACTTGCTACATCGGGGACCACACCTCAGTGTGTGTGTGTGTGTGTGTGTGTGTGTGTGTGTGTGTGTGTGTGTGTGTGTGTGAGTGTGTGTATCGCTACCGTTGTCCAGAGCCGTCTCCTCGTACTCGTTGGTGGAGGGCAGCGCCGGTACGAGCGGCTCCATGTTCATGATGAGGTTCTTGTGGCTCAGGGAGTTGAAGCTGCGACTCTGACCGAAGCGAGCCCTGAAGACACGGAAACCAAACGTCGTCCCGACAGCCTCCGTCGGACTTGAAGGAACATGTCGCGAGCGTCTCACCTGCGGACCTCCGGGGGCTCCCTCTGGATCTTGGAGCTCGCCTCGATCACCTCCTTCGCTACTTTTCCACTGGAGGAGACAGAAGAGAGACAGAGAGTGTCAAGAAATGTAAAGAAACCTTGTTTTATCCTGAAAACAAATGTGTTTGAGGTATCCCGTGTGTTATCTCAGGGTCAAGATGACCGGGAGGCCTGAAAAAACAAGTTTGTGGTATCCCTTGTTTTGTCTCTGGGCTAAGGTAACACGGAGGCCTGAAAACAAATGTGTTTGTGGTATCCTGTGTGTTATCTCAGGGTCAATGTGACCCGGAGGCTCCAAAACAAGTGTTTGTGGATAAAATTGAATAATTTAAATCAATTTATAAATTGAAAGGTTGAATTTGTTTATTTAATTTGTTGTTTTAAAACAATATATATAATTGAATAATAATAATAAAAAGAATATATATTTTAAATTACATTTATTTTACACAAAGTTTGATATTCTAATTCCAGTAATTCATAAATAAAATGTACAAATTCAATACATTTTTTTATTATTATATTATATTATATTTATATATAATAGCAATACTAATATGTATTTAAAAAATAAGAATTAAATGAATTAAGGAATAATTTCATTTATTTTGAAAAAAGAAAATCCTTCGAAAAATAAACATTTCAATAAAAAAAAGTCAAAGTCTCAACATTTAAAATGTTGTATTCAACCATTTAATATTCTGATGACACTGATGAATCTTACATGAATTTCTGTTTCATTTAGGGTGATTTCATGAAATCTCTTTAATTTTGTACACTTTCTTTATTGACGTTATATATATTAATTCATTTGTTTTCTTATATATTAATTGCATAATAGGATGTATTTTCCAAAATGTATCTTGACCTCAGGTTCCACAGTTACCTCTTTTTATTATGTTCTACTTTGTATTAATTACACATTTTCCAATATTATAATTTCCTTTAAACACATTTAATTACATTATATTTAAACATATATAGGGAGCACATGTCCTACTTAGTGCTTTTTATATTCATCTTTATTTTAAGTCATATTAACCGCAGCTATTTAAAATATAAAGACGTTGAAAAGTATTATTATAACTATAATTATTATTATAAGTAGTAGTAGTTATCAGGAGTATAAGGATGAAAAACAAGTCAAATCCACTCCTGGCAGAATGAAATGAGGTGAATATGAAATGAATCTAACTTCAACAACAGTGATGGATGTAAACCGTGTGAAACATATATTTATTTGTGTTTCCTCCCACAGTGCATCAGAGCCACTGGTGTTCCTGCGCAGCACGAGCAGCTCTATTATTCCCACTGTGGCGTCGTGGGAAGTGAACTCTGACTGCTGGAGTGTTCAGGCTCCACTGTCTCCTCCATTAGTCACCAAATTGATGGTTCGGCTGCTAAATTAGAGGCGAAAAATCTCCGGGGCAGAAAACACCCACTTGATATCACAGCGAGGACGATAATACAAGAGCTGAACACAAGGTTACAATACAAACATGATATGAATGTAAATTATATAAACGATTATATACAAATTATATACAGTATATATATATTTTTTAACTACTTTTAAAGTTAACATATATAAATCAAATACATATAGACAGATGTATTCACATAAAATTGCAAAAAAATGAATGAATTGAAACTCAATGATAATCTTAAGATATGTAAAAATTGCAATAAAATAACATATTCTCATAACATATTAAAACAACATTTATTTACAATATTACTGAACATAAGGTTACGATAAAAACATAATATAATCTTTCACCTAAATTTATTTTATTTCAATTAGTACACACTATTTATAATTATCTATATTAGAGAAAGTATAAATACATTATAAAGAACATAAATTAAATTAATCTGAAAGGGTATAAATTGAAAAAAAAAGAGTTAATCATTCAATAATTCAATAAAAATTAAAGAAATCATTTGACAGTTCACATCAATAAATAAAATACATATAGACAGATGTATTCACATTAACAGTAAGAGATTTTGGGGAGAATTACAAAAAATGAATGATTTAAACTATAATAAATCTTAAGATATGTAACAAATTGCAATAAAATATGATGAAATAGTTTTTGTGGGTAAAAGTAAGAAAAGAAAAAGGAGCCACTTGTCGAGGGATAATCTTTAGACTTGTGTGGTTGAGCATTAAATCTCATTAAATGTATTTAAAAAACGTGAAAGATGGACATGATCTTCGCTCACCTGTATCTAAATCTGCTCCCTTTGAAGAAAATGTTGCTGCTGGAAACCGTCTTTATCTGACTGGACTTTGCACACCTGTGGAGACGAGACCATTTTGTCAGGAAACAAGTCAAACTCAGACGTGGAAATTGACGTTTTTTCCACCATTTTAAGGACTTGTTTGACCCTTGAACTGTTGACATCTGCAAAAACAGACCTGAGGCAGTTTCCCGTGGATTATTCAAACAAAACAACACAAAACATAATAAATAAAGTAGCATCTAAAGCTAATAAACGGCTGCTCTTGCTGTTATTTTCTGAATGTTATCAACAGCGTTCCCCTGATGATTTGATTAGTCGGGTCTGATAAACTCGGACATTCGAGAACGTCTCATCCAGAGACACACAAGCTACAGTCATTAACCGATCGATGAGCTCCGTTATATGAGACCATGGACTTCCTGGAAGAAAGTTTCTACAGATAAAAAAAAATATTGTGAAAAGAGGATTTTAACAAAGAGATTGTGTTCAGTAAAATAAAAACAATAGTTTTAATGATGATAAGAATGATTTAAAGACTACTTTTGTTTTTACTGTTTTTTTAAATTGTATTTTCAATTGTTTTAAATTTTTTATCTTACAAAAAGCACTTGTGAACCAAAAGGTATTGTGTTCATACTTGAAAATAATGATAGAAAATGTATATAAGAATTAAATTAGAAAGCTGCGTCAGACAATGAAGAAATGATGGACCAGTAACACAATTTATATAACTTTGTATCACGATTATTCCTCTTATAAATCTTGTATATTTTATTTTATTTTATATTCTATTTGTACATTTGCACAGGATTTTTTTGTTATTTTTACCTAAATTGTCTTTTTGTACTTTGTTCATGATGTTGTATTTTTGTACTTTTTTACTTGAGGTTGTATTTTTTAAAGATTGTTATGAATTGTTTTGTTATTAAAGATTTTATTTGTTCAATTTTGTATTGATATGTTTTGTTACTCAAGAGTGTATTTTGTCAAGATTGTATTGATATATTTTGTTACTAAAGAGTGAATTTTGTCAAAATTGTATTGATATATTTTGTTACTAAAGAGTGTATTTTGTCAAAATTGTATTGATATATTTTGTTACTCAAGAGTGTATTTTGTCAAGATTGTATTGATATATTTTGTTACTAAAGAGTGAATTTTGTCAAAATTGTATTGATATATTTTGTTACTCAAGAGTGTATTTTGTCAAGATTGTATTGATATATTTTGTTACTAAAGAGTGCATTCTGTCAAGCTTGTATTGATATATTTTGTTACTAAAGTGTGTATTTTGTCAAGATTGTATTGATATATTTTGTTACTAAAGAGTGTATTCTGTCAAGATTGTATTGATATATTTTGTTACTAAAGAGTGTATTTTGTCAAGATTGTATTGATATATTTTGTTACTAAAGAGTGTATTCTGTCAAGCTTCTATTGATATATTTTGTTACTAAAGAGTGTAATTTGTCAAAATTGTATTGATATATTTTGTTACTAAAAAGTGTATTTTGTCAAGATTGTATTGATATATTTTGTTACTAAAAAGTGTATTTTGTCAAGATTGTATTGATATATTTTGTTACTAAAGAGTGTATTTTGTCAACATTGTATTGATATATTTTGTTACGCAAGATTGTATTTTGTTACTCAAGATATTATTTGTCAGGGATGAGTTGTTTTGTTGGTATTTTTAATTATTCTTTGCTGTTTATCTTTGAAAACCGATGCTGCTAGAAAAGTGAATTCTTCTGTGAGACTAACAAAGTATATAACTATCTATCTATGAAATGTTTGAGGAAAAAAAAGAAAAAGTAACACAACTTATGATAACATTATGTTCAAATTGAAACAGCATCTCAAAACATTTCCTCTACAAAAGCTTCATGCGGCTACACATCATGACTCAGCTCTAAACTAACCACACCAGATATTTCCTGGACCGCTGAGTGATGCCTTCATGGACCACAAACTGCCTTCAAATTCACGTTACAGTAAAAGCCATTTCCTAGCTTTTATTTATTAAATCAAATGATTTTGAGTTGAAATAATAATAAAAATACAATTTGTGGATCATCACTGAAACATTTATAGCTTAAATAATGTAAAGCTTTTAAACAAAACTGGATTTTCTTCTGAAAACCTTGTGGCAGATGCTCGTGCTAGTGTGTGTGTGCGTGTGTGTGTGTGTGTGTGTGTGTGTGTGTGTGTGTGTGTGTGTGTGTGTGTGTGTACGCACTTATAAAAGGCCTGATTCTCCACCCCGCACTTCCACAAGTGTTTACACGCCGCGGGGGTCGAAGTGTGAAACGTCAACACCAGTTTCTTCTGCGCAGAGAAAGGACAAAAAAACAGGAAGCGACATCAACGAGGATCACTGTTGCATGCTGGGAGAGAACAAGGGTGACACGGTGCTGGACACCATGAGTGGAAGCTGCGCTCAAAAATCTGACCGACCGGACACACAACGTTTTTTACGCATCGAGACTGAACACATTCATTTGATGCCAATGTTCTTTAATTATCAATGGAATTGGGGGGATTTTTTTGGGGGGATCACCCTCTGGATCCAAGAGTTTTTATAGCTCCATCGCTGACTTAGTGCCCATGAGCCACACTAGCCCTTTATTTAATAAAAACAGCAAATTACATCAACTTTCCTATGGGTTTGGTGATAACATCTTCTGATATTGTTCATTCTAGAGCTTGTTTAAGGGTTGATAGTGACGATTTCTGCGTGTTTAACACTTGCTTTAAGTGGCGTGAGTAACTAGAATTTTACTGTAGCCATGAGTCAACACTACTCTTCAATCATAGAAGATGACTCTGGATTTTTCAAGTCACATGAATTAATCACCTTGGCAGAGGTATGTGTCGTCTCAGTGCTCACGTCGCAGTTGCCGACTCAGACCGTTCGCACAGCTCCACGTGTGTCCCAGCATGATTTAACTTAAACATAGATTTTTTTTATTTATTTATAAAAGTGATTGACACGCATGTGCTGCCATGTGTGTGTGAGGTTTTTGTGAGTCCAAGAACACAATCCATGTCCCACTCTGGTGACCTGAAGTGACCTCGCACCAACAGAAAAGTGATTTAAAGGAGCGTTTGAGGATAGAAAAGTGAGGGCAGCAGGTAAAGTGTGTGTGGACGACGACAACAATCAGGATATGAAGCGACGACGCACAAGACAACGATAACAACAAATGGATCATATTTTGCTGGAAGATATGATCCACGAACACACTTAAAAATAAACAACGGTTTACGATGAAACATCGGAATGAAGTGAAGGAAGGAAAGTCACCAATATATCTTGGAGTCAAGCTACAACAGGGACTTTTATTTTTGGTTACGTATCTACTCACCATCGACGACTATGTTTACACACGGAGAGAAGAGACAGAAAACACAAAGATGAAAGTGCATTTTTTCAGCTGATCGTGAGTTTTGCCGAGCAGACGAGAGAGAGAGACACACATCGGACGAGAGCTGCTGTTATCCTCCGTAATGAAGAGCATAATCGTGAGATTGATGGAGCGCCAGGCTGGAAGATTAGCGAGCGACGCACAATGTCATTGTGAGTCCATGTGTCAGAGACCTCACGCACCACAGAGTGTGTATTGTTGTGTAGATTTTCAACGACATTTGTTTTTCTTAACGTTTTCTCATAGTAAACGACCAATCGCTCTAATGTTACCATCAAAGCTCCAGCACTTTGACAGCTTCTGAATAATGGGGCGCAGGGGGCGCTCTGGAGCAGCTTCTGTCACGACATGTTGTTTTCTTCTCTGACAGTCAGAGGTCACTTCTGTCCTGAAGTCTTGTTCTCTGTGGTTCATTTATAGCCGGCACGACAACACGCCATGATGTGATTATACAATGACGTTTTATAAATGCCTGGTACTATTGGTCCACAAACAAGGAGTCCCATAATGCACTGCAACACTTCACACGTGTATTCATGATTCAAGAAAGGAGAATAAAAAGAGGCACGATGTCAACGATGCATATTTTTGTAAGGAATGTTCTTATATTGGAAATAAAGCTGGTCCAGTTGAATTTGACACTGGAAAATATAGACTTAACATGATGGAGAAACATAAAAAACAAACAAACGAGAAACTTAATGTGATTGGGAAACATAAACAGGAAAAAATACACAACAAAAAGAGACTTAATATGATGGAGAAACATAAAAAAGAAAAAATACACAACTAAAAAATTGTTCTCTGTGTTATCTTGACCTTTTAAGTATATATTTTATTAAGTATTGTTTTGATTGTTTAAGCACTTTGTGACCGTGGTCTGGAAAAACGCTATATAAATATAAATTACTTACTAACTACTTACTTAATATGATGGAGAAACATAAAAATTAAAAAAACAAAAAACAAAAAGGCACTTAATATGATGGAGAAAACGTTAAAACTAGAGATAAGGCCTTATGATAAAGCTGTGTATTGATACAGTGTCTTAATTTTGAAAGGCCACTAGATGGCACTCCGAGTTAGAAAATTATGCCACAATTCATTGGATATATATATATATTACAGCCAAATATTATCAAGCAGAGAGTACCATCTAGTGGCCTTTTAAAAGAAAAAAGACACTGTATCATGACACACTATGTTCACTCTACAGCTGTATCATGAGGCATCATAAGCCCATCTCTCGTAAAAAGTAAAAGAAAAAGGCCAAACATGTCGGATATAAATGAAATGGAAAGAAGTAAAAATTGTAAATGAAAAAAGAGAAGATAAAATGCTAAAATGCTAAGAAAAGGGGTTAATATGATGGAGGAAAAAAACAGTAAATGACTATAGGGATAGGGAAATGTAAAAAGAAAAAAAGGAAAATATATATTTTATAGTTTCATTCTGAGCTATCACGGGCCACGTTAATACAGTTAAAGGGCCTCTTGGGGCCACGGAGACGCACTATTGCCAACCTCCTCATTTAGAGAAAAATGGTGAAGGAGGAGTTCAAGGTCACGACTTGGACACACTGGAACAAGTGCGGAAGGAGATTTGCGAGTGAGAGTGAAGAAGGAGTTCAAAGATATCACTAAAGCCTGTGTTTGGAGAAGAATGTTCTTCACCTCCTTCTCAAGCTGGACGTCTGACACAGTCGCTGCTAACCTGCCAGCCGGATGCGACCACATGACTGCCAGACTCAAGACGCCCGAGGAGCAGCAGAACACGGCATCACGGAGCGAAGGAAAGAAGGAGTCGTGTGTTTAACCAACGACGTCACACGAGCTAAAGGTCGGTAAACGCACCACACCGTCCTGTTTACGGTGAATTCTTGCTGTTAAGCTGATCTAAAAACACAGCGACACACACACACACACGTGCAAATAAACTGTCTGAGGACGGACACACATGTTTGCAGAACGACAGAACAAATAAATGAATGTTTACGTCTGGTTGACTTTCACATGCGTGAGAAGACAAGAGAAGATGTTTACTGTCCTCTCTGGATTCTACAGGTGAGTTCGTTCGAAACGTCACTGACGTAAATAAATCATTTCAGAAAATACATTTGAAAATAAAGTATTTTTGTATCGATAAACATACAATTTAGGCGCTTAGTTAACGAACTACAAAGAAAATATTGACGTGAATTAAACCCAGAGTCAACAAGGAGCTAAACGCTAACATTAGCTAATGAATAACAACTGTAATATATTAATTGTGTGACTTTTAAGTGACGACCGGCTTCCAAATTTTAGGTCTAGCATCGACCGAGGTATTATTTAAGAATTAAAACTTACTGATGATGACGTAATTAAATGTATGTAAATATAATATGATCTAATATAACGTGAGGTCAAAGTCATTGAGGAGAACATCTGAGAGTCTCCACGTCCTTCAAGACAAAAGGTTAAACCTGGAGATTTATATGATTTTATGTTAATATTTTCACCCCTTTTTTAACTCACACAAAAACATTTGATGTCTTATCAAATATCTCATTAGTGATTCATCGACAAAAGCGTGAGAAACACACAACCGAACATGACACAACGTCACAAATTCTTCTTCAAATATAATATAAGAGTCTGGATCTTACATTTTCACCTGGAAATCCGGGATTAAACTCGATTATTTCAACATAAAAAGCAAACACTGGTCTCACCTCTTTCTGAATTCCGATGACGTAAAACGTTTTCCCCTCAAATTTGAGTTTGCTGACGTCCGACCTGAACAAAGAACAACACAGAAATATTTAAAAAAATAACTCAACAATAATGTACGATGAGCAAACTAACAATATGAAACTGACTTTCCCTTTAATAAAAGTTATATATTGTTAGCATTTGAAACACAACATGATCATATGAGCTCCGTGTTACAGGCGTCGGCGAAACTGTTTTAGAACTCGCTGGCACAACACACACATGGTGTTAGAAAGAGAAGGAGCTCACACCTTCACTCATCTCTTCACCCAGAGCAACAGATCCTTTAGATTGGATCCAGAAATGTTTCCATTTATGAACATTTTTGAAATTACAACAAAATATTTGGATCACTTTTCAGTTACTTGCTAACAGACACGCTTTAGATTATTTTGATCTCTTTAATATTTTTTTGTGTTTCATAATGATCAGACATTATTTAGATTAATACTGTGTAATAAGAATAATATATTGCTTTTAAAATTATACTTTTATTTAATAATTAAGTATTATGTTGTGGCTTATACATACATACAGTATATATATTCCTTGATTTGTTCAAGGTCATCGAAATCTATATTGCAGTTTATAAATAAGGTATTTTGACCTTAAAACATTTTAAAACAAATTAAAAAATAGTAATAATTACATAAAAAAAATGTTTTGTTATGCCTTCTCGTTTAGACTATTGTTACAGTTTATTTCAATATATAAACAAGCACTGTCTTGCCTGCAGTTAATACAAATTCTGCAGCAAGAATTCTGACTCGATCTAGTAGAAGAACTCACATTTCTCCGATCCTTAAAACTCGTCACTGACACTCGCCAGTTTCTTTCAGGATCCATTTTAAAATTCTGGTTCTTACTTTCAGATCTATTCATGGTCAGACTCCTCCTTACATTCTTGATCTGATCCAGCCTTACACCCCAGCTCGGGCTCTGAGGTCTGTGGATCAGAATCTACTGATGGTTCCTGAACACGCTTCAGGACCAGAGGAGAGAAATCCTTCTAGATTGTTGCTCCTAAACTTTGGAACGATCTTCCTCTCCCTCTGTGTTTGATGATCTACTGACTCCTTCAAGAAACATCTTAAGACACTTTTATTTGTGCTTTTCACTGATTTTCTCCAGTGTTTGTCTTATGTGTCTTGATCTTTTAAAGTATATATTTTAACTGTGCATTGTTTTTGATTGTTAAAGCGCCTTATGACCCTGGTCTAGAAAGATGCTTTACAAATAATTACTACTTACTAAAACTTAATTTTTATGAATCTATATCTTTCAACATTCATAGCATTGATTCAGTCTAATGAGAGTCTATGTAGATACAGAAACCTCAGGCAAGCATGTGACCCAGAGACTGTTCTCTGATTTGTTTCATCACAGTTTCTACATGAAACGATTTGAGTCTCAACACCCGTCATTCAATCTAAAACATGCATGGGTGTCACGTGACCTTGACTTCAGACCATTCAAATATCAGGACATTGTATTTCAGGAGTGGAGAGTGGTACCATTTCAGGAGGTGGATTCTCTTGTTTCCCTGGAAGACAACAAATCCTGTGGCGGTGAATCCGAGGAACGCCGTGGAGCCGGTGAAATCCTACACACACACACACACACACACACACACACGGGTTAAAAGGGGCAGGTGGAAGAGCAGCGGGGGGGCGAGACATCATTCATCTCCATGGCGATGACACCTACACAAACTCTCGGTTCGAACTTGATTCGAGTGAGCAGAGGTAAAGTCGGTGTTAAAGATAACGACTAGACTGAGGAGAGTAATAAAACTTGGAAATAAATCCTGTGGAACCATTTTCCATCTGCCACGATCACTCCTTCATCCTCACGTACACAGTCTTAAACTACCCTTCTGGGCGGTGGGAGGAGAGCGGAGTACCTGGAGGGTACGCAAACGTGACGAGACATTTGTTTTTTTTCTTCATGTCTGCTGAAATATAAATGTATTTTTTGAGGGTTAACATTTTGGATTCATCCCTAAATCATTTAGTCATGTGTGTTACTTTGAGCCCTGGCACTATTCATGCTGAATCATGATTGGTGTTTGACCTCCGCTGACCTCTTTAATCTTGTATTGAAAATGTTCATCGAGGTCATGGAATGAAAAAAGGCAAGTTTTCACTGTGATTTCTTTGATTGATTCTTAGATGATTGACAGAAGGAACAAAGGACGACCCTCATGGTCGGTGAGCAGCCGAGCGGTTTCTCCACCGGTGTCCTGTCGAGTGAGAGGTTTGACTGCAAATGTCATTCCGTCAACTAATCATTTAGAATTGACTCTTTTTTATCACTCTGTGCACTCCGGTTTCCTCCCACATTCAAAAGCCGTAGAATAAGTTGAACTTCTGAACACACATAAAGAAGATTTACTGCAGGTTGGTCTCACCTTGACAGGATGAGGGTCGACTCCGTATGTTTCCAGGATGAACGCACGTTGAAGCATGTTTAGCTCGGCCAGCGCCGAACATTGAGCCCTGAGGGAGAAATATAATGATAATAATAATATTATTATTAGTTAGGTTGAATTTATCAGTAAATAAAACAGCTCTAACTGAATTGAATTAATTGAATTGAATTGAATTGAATTGAATTGAATTGAATTGAATGGAATTGAATTGAATTGAATTGAATTGAATCGAAATCGAAATCGAATCGAAACGAAACGAAACTAATCGAATCAAATTAAACTCAATTGAAACTAAAAATCTTTAAACCAAGATGAAATTTTCTTTGTTTTTAACTGTAAAATTAAAGGGGGAAAAAAATCATTTTGAATTGCTACACTTTATAATTTATACGTTTTTTTATTTATAATTTTTAATTTTTAATTTTTTTATTATTAATTTTTTATTTATATATTTTATTTATTAGTAAAGTAGCACTTTTCCCCATTTTCTAATTACATTTGTGAATTATTCATTTTTAAATATTATTATACATTATTTTTTTGCATTTTTATTTTAAATATTATTTCAATCTGATTTATTCTTTTTTTTTAATCTTAAACGTTTTTTTTTTCATAAATTATTTTAAATGTTACACCTATAATAAAAACAATATTAATATGATCCATCGTGAATGTTGTTTTTACTTAACATGTTAATCTTTGTATCCTTTGTCTTTGTTATTTTTCTTTGATCTATGTTCTTTATCTTTATCTTTAGACTTAGATTGTATCATCTTGTTCTTTCTCTTTGTTCTTTTTCTTATTTTATTTTGATTATTTTTTATGAAAAATTGCTGTTGATAATTTGGAAAAACAAAAAAATTGAGTTCTACCTAACCCAACCTAATAAGGGTATAAATGTGAAAATAAATAGAAATAAGAGCGTGCTTGTACATATATATACTGTATTTATTTTATTACTATATAACCAAATTTGTTTATACATTTATTTCGCATAATTTGTGGGATTTTAGGAAGACGCAAAATGTCGAACTTTTTCAGACAGAGATCTGATGTAACGTCTCAACATCATCCTGCTCTCGCACAGAATGATTCTCGACAACTATGTTCGTCTGCCGCCTGTAAAATGGTGTCATCCGGACCCACCGGGCCAGACGGAGGGCGCTTGTCATCTCGCCCTCCTCGGTGCTGCTGGGAAATAAAGGATTTGCTTTTGATGTTTCTAATCTCTGTCTGACATTCAGCTGCAGCCGCGACAAACACGAACCCGAGGGACCAACTTAAGACTTAAAACAAAACAGAGAGTTTTTTTTTAGTTTTTTTTTTATCATGACACTGAAGCAACTTTATAATTTGCGGTTTCATTTCACGGAAGGAAGCGAAGAAAATTCCTTTTTCTGGTGACATTTAATTCCACTTCTACAAAACTGCACCTGCCCTGATTTATCACCATCTCTCTTTTATCTGCCTCAAGATAAATTGCTCCAGATTTTAAAATAGATTTGATTAAAAATCTAAAACCTCACTCCGGGTTTTGCGTGTTGTTATTAGGTTTTTTATTTTATTAATTATAACAATGATATATGTTATTATTTGTCTTTATCATGGTTATTTTATCTTAATTTTCCCAATAATGTTTGTTGTATTTAATTTTCTTTGTTTGTCAATAAGAAGACATTTACATCACTGTGCAAATGTATTTGTGATTGTATTATTATCAGTTAATATACATATATATATATATATGTTTTAAAAACTGTAACCTCAGACCTTCAGGCAACAATTACTGTCAGTCAAGCAGCAGAACGACAGACCTGAGCTCAGTTTTGTGGACCTCCATGATCTTCCGTTCCAGTTTGAGCGACTGCTTTGGGAACAGCTTGAAGTCTCTGATGTAGTCGGACGGATGCTCGTCTTGGTCGTAGTCGCCGAGCTCAGCTGGAGTTCACAGAGATCACATTAGAACCCCAAAAAAAAAACTTTTACCCTTTTTTAAAGGTAGATTTTGCAGGAAAAAGGCAGAAAATGAAAGGTTGATGCTACATGCTAATTTACCTGCACAGTACAATAAATCATTATTGACATTCTAAAGTACTTACATATTTCAAATATTCTATATCTAAACAGGCATTTCTTTCTTCATGTTACACACAAATATTGAAGTTTCTTGTAAATGGATCTAATCAGGAATATTTAATTGATTTAGTGATTGAACTCTAATGATAAAAATATATAGACGGCCAGTGAGACTCACCCTGGATGATGCAGGCGCCCAGATATGCAGCTTCAACGAAGGGGCAGAGCAGACGTCCGTGATAAATATCTCTCTTCAGCTGGAGGTAGAGAAGATACCTGGAGAAAAAAAACATGTTGTATAAGCAGGACGGTTGCATCAGGAGCAGCAGAGGCTCCTCGGTAAACATGTTGGTTTCTTATGAGCAGAGGAGCTCGAACATGAATATAAGATGCTTGTTTGGAGCAAGTGTTGTAATGAAGTGAAAGATTGAATTCTCATGATCGGATCCTTTTTTTTTGTTTTGTTAAAGCAGGACGACATGATGGCATTTATATTTTACAAATTTACATTTTCATTTCGGTTTCTATATTTTTCATTTTGGACGATCATTACTCGCTGGCTTTTATTTTTTACACTGCTGTTTATTACACAACTGAGCACCTGATCAACTATTAAAAAACAAATTGATTGACAGCAGTGGGTTAGGAACGGCAGTTGCATTCATTTACGTTATCACTGAAGTACTATGTGATTTGTTTCTATTAACAAACACATATTTGGAAGTATATCAGTGACATCAAAATATTGAATAGTTGAACAATGAAAATGTTGAAACTTTCACATCTTTTTTTTGCACATTGAATAATTTTTTTTAAATAATTCAATTAAATCATTTCTATATTATAGGGTGATTTGTAGTTTTTTTTTAGTAATTGAATGTAAAAAAAATATATATTTATTTTTCACATATAGTTTGATATTCTAACCCCAATAATTTAGATATACATTTTCTGAATTAAATAAGAAAGACGTCTACGTTTCAATTTGTGATTATGATCAATTACTGATTTACTTCCATACACATGCGGATCAAGGGCTCAATGTTGGAAACAGTTTTGTGTTATCTCAGGGTCAAGGTGACCCGAAGGCCCAGACAAATGTGTTTGTGGTGGTATCCCTTGTGTTGCGTCTAGGTCAGGGTGAACGATCTCCCACAAGGGATACCACAAACACATTTGTGTTTGGACCTTCGTATACCTAATTGGACCTAATATAACACAAGGGTTGCATGTACACTCTTCTAACACTGGGGGAGCCATAAACAAACATATTCAATCTTCTGTAATAAAACTGTTCTGGAAAATAATGATGGAAAAAATAAATCTGATTGTCGAGCCTTCGGGTCACTTTGACCCTGTGGTAACACAAGGGTTCATAAAAGCGATGTTTGTTGAACGCTGTTTGATCATATCATGACTGAGGAACTGTTGCTATGCAAAACAAGGAAACATGCTGGTAACCATGGAAATATCAACACGAGACTAGTGTTGTTACTATGGAAACGACTTCTGCTGAGGCGTGTCAGGATGTTCAGACATGCAGATATCTTCTGCTTCAACTTCCGACTCGTTTGTTTTAAACATGGAGAAGTCAGTGAGGTGACATCTTTGTTCTTGTCAACAAATATTGTTCTTCTCTGGCTTCGCGGGTCACTTACGGGGATCATGTCTCCATCACAAACTCATTTTCTTTTACCGTTGACCTGTTGCTGGGTCGTAGATACAATAACAAGTATAAACCTACATTAGAGGACAAAAGTTACAGCTTTATTTTTCATAAACTTTACTTTTAAACTTGTCCGGAAAAGACTCTCTACATGTGAGAATGACTCTATTGAGCTTTTAACCCTTGCGTTATCTCAGGTGACCCTAAGGCCCTGAAAACAAATGTGTTTGTGGTATCCCTTGTATTGTCTGTGGGTCAAGGTGAACAACCTCCACCACTGCACATGTATTTATGAAAGCCAGGGAGGTCGTTCCTCTTGACCCACAGACAACACAAGGGATACCAAAAACACATTCGTTTGGCACACAGTTACATTTAAAGTGAAGGAAAGAAGAAATCTGTTTTATTTTTTTTTAATACATTATTATTACATTGTAATTATAAGAAGAGGACTTAAGAGGACGCAAACATTCGGACAACACTTTTGCTCTACCATTTTTATATCAACGTAATTCGACAAGACAACAGGTGGCAGTAGCGTTCCGTTAAACGAACACCACAACACTATTCATGAGTGCATTTTGCTGCACAGGGATTCTTCAAATGAGTTGTAGATCCAGATGGTAATCCCATTTTCAACATTTCCCGAAACTTCCATTGTTTTTTTTTGTTATTTAGCCAAATATGACCCGCCAAATCATTTTATGTAAACCAACAGACCGTGTTGTCTGTTGTGTATGTCTCACAACTAGACATTTCCCCCACTTTTTCCTCATGACGAAAAAACTATAAAAGCTACAAAAGAGTCAAATCCCACGTTGATAATTTGGACTTTTATGTACAGTTTAAATTTTGAATGGTGCTTCTACGTGAACATATGCCAGAGCAGAAGATGTTTAAAAAAACGTCACAGATTTTGTGACTTTTTTGACCTTGTCCCATTCATTCCTTATGGGAAATCTATCGCAATTTTACACGACGTACGCATGAAATATTTATATTCTGTTGAGAAAAATTATAGCAGTGCGAATCCGATTAAAACGCACGTTTTGATGTATTTTTTTGTTTGTGTGCGCACTACGGTGCGGGGCAAGAAAAGTGCCAAAAACGGAAGTAGGGATGAATTACAGGAAGAGGCCTGGGGAATAACAATAGTTGGCTAATCAGACTTCCTGTTTGGTAAATCTACATTTTTTTGCCCTTGTGAGACTGAGTATGACACCCACTAGATAGAGAACCTCCTTGGCAGAGGTAACACACGAGAACCTGTTACCGGAGTGAAGGCAATTCTTTAGCGCAAAGAGTTAAACGCCTCTGGATCGAAGTGGTTCGTTCTGAGTACGATTCCGTGGTCACCTTGTGAGCTCCTCCTTGATCTTCATGGGCTCGTGAGGGTAGAACTTGACTCTGAAGCACATGGTGAAGGGCTGCTGCGCTGCTGCAGACAAGGACATGAGAGAGAGTCAGACGAGTTGGAGGATCGAGAGAGTATTTTAGGATGCCTGCAGAGAAACGATAGAACTCAAGTTGGAGAAAGTATGAGAAGATGAAAGTGGACGAGTAAGAGGATTTATTATCCGCCGCGTTGTCATGTGACCACTGACCACGGTTATTGAGGTTTCCATCAATCTGTCATTCGTGGGTCATGGAGTCGTAATCTCAAACGGTCGCCTCGACTCTAAATAAACCTCAAACACGACCTATTTTCTTCTTAGTCACACTGAAATATTCAGAACAATAAGGCTAATGTGGTGACGCAGAGGCGTGTGACGCGGAGAAACAGGAAACATCTACATTATAGATACTGAGCGGATTAAAAGACTCCCGTCCTCCCACATTAAAAAAAAAAGCATTTCTGCTGCTTGAAGGAACATCTGAGGGAGAAGAATTTGGCTTCTAAACACTTTTGATGTTTGTCAACAAACGTCAAAATCGGACAAAGAAGTAAAAAGACCTAATTTGAGAGCGAGGGGGCCCACAGGACCTGTTCAGATCTTCAAAGTCCATCCCATCTGTACATATTGACGTCCTTGCCTGGTAACAGATTACTCCTCTTTTACTCCCCCTCTCTCCCCCTGGAGTCTTCTGACCTTCTCTCCAAACATTCATGACTCTTGTGCAGAACATGAGGAGTGTCAGGTGAAGGACAATTATTCGGATGTTCCTATGAAAGTGCAGATAGTTGGATCGGATCGATCGACTCTTCATGACGTCTTTAAGAGGCAGCCAGGAAGTATTGATGATGATGATAAAGATGGGGAGGAGTAGAAGGAGGAAGAAACTTAAGATAATGGTGATGATGGGGATGATGGTGACGATAATGATGAAGGGGAGGAGAATGAGGAGGAGGAGGAGGAAGAAACTTAAGATAATGGTGATGATGGGGATGATGGTGACGATAATGATGAAGGGGAGGAGAATGAGGAGGAGGAGGAGGAGAAGGAATAAAGGGAAGATGATGTTGATTAAGAGGAAGAGGAGGAGGAAAGAGAAGATGATGTTGATTAAGAGGAGGAGGGGAGGAAGAGAAGGAAGAAAAGGAAGATTATGGTCAGGATGATGATGCTGATGCTGATGATAAAGATGGGGAGGAGGTAGAGGAAAAAGGGAAGATGATGGTGTGGAAGAGATGGATGAGGAAGAAAGGGAAGATGATGGTGATGAATAGGAGAAGTAAGAAAGGGAAGATGATGACGATGACGATGATGATGCTGATAGTGATGCTGATGCTGATGATGATAAGGATGAGGAAGAAAGGGAAGATGATGACGATGACGATGACGATGACGATCAGGAGGAGGAGAAAAGAAGGAGAGATGCTGGTGATGAATAAGAGGATGAGGAAGAAAGTGAGGATGATTAGGATGAAGATGAGGAGAAGGAGGAGGAGGAGGAGGAGGAGGAGGAGGAGGAGGAGGAGGAGGAGGAGGATGAGGATGAGGAGGAGGAGGAAGGGGAGGAGGATGAGGATGAGGAGGAGGAGGAGGAGGAGGAGGAGGAGGATGATGAGGATGATGAGGATGATGAGGATGATGAGGATGATGAGGACGAGGAGGAGGATGAAGAAAAGGAAGATGATGGGGATGATAATGATGAGAAAGAAGAAGAAAGAAAGGAGGGAAATGAAGAAAAAGAAGAAGAAGAAGATAGGAAGAGGAAGAAGAAGAGACACTCACTCTTCATTTGTCTCATGACCGACTTGTTTGGCTCCAACCAGTGCTGAGAGAAAAGACAATTAGAAGTTAATGTTAATCTTTGGACAATTTAATGATATAAATATAACTTTAGACCAAACATGGTTTGCTCGTCCTGCTCACTGACCAGACACTCAATCTTTTTATCTCCACCATCTGAGCCTCAACCACACAAACATCCTGCTTCTTGTGTGCATGTGTGTGTGTGTGTGCATGTGTGTGTGTGTGTGTGTGTGTAAAGACACAATAAAGCTGCAACATTGTCGTTACCCTCTGTTTCTCCGGGTCCACATATCTGATGCCGAAGTAGTCTCTCTCCAGCAGGTTGTAGTGGTTACACACATGGTCCAGCAGGAACTGGCCTTTGGTGTCTCTCTGCAAACAAAACACACACACACACACACACACACACACAAACACACACACAACAGTGAGTGACACAATATCCGCTGATCATCTCTGGACCAACACTCAATATCACCGGGAGATAAAGATGAGTCAGCAACATTCCTGCGACTTGTCATGTAATTTACAAGCCTGGCATGAACGCACCACGAGCCTCCTGTCAATCATCGGACGTCATTTATCACCTGCAGTAAAATCAATATGTGAATATGTGTTGACACAAACACAAACACACACACAAACACACACACACACACACACACACACACCCCCCCACACACACACACACACACGCACATGATGCTCTCCAAATTATTATTATTAATTGTTGCAGAATATTAATAATTCTTAATGTATTTTCCAAGAAACTTTATACTGAATTTTAAACATATTAACTAAACAAAAAATTCTATAATAAAATAAAATATCTTTATTGTTGTTGTTGTTACACTAAATTTAGTTTTACATCACGACAATTCTAGCAATAAACAACACAATACACAAGATTGAAAACTTAAATTTAGAAGAAAAAACAATACAAATAAAATAAAGAAGAATTAAACAAATAAAAGAGAAAAAAACAGTTTATTTCCTGTATGTTTATTTTATCGTTCACGTTTATCTTATTTAACTTTATTTGTTTTTATTCCAAAATGTACTTTTATAACAATGAACTACAACCAAAATACCACTTATTATACCATTAATTCACAGGGGAAACTTGTTTTTAAAAAACATACAGTTTTTTGTTGTGAGGGAAAGTTGTGGAAGTAAAAAAAAAACAAATGAAATTGAAAATTATTGTAATTTCCTCTGATCCTGAAGGTTCGAAGAACAGCCAGTGGTCACTTTGACCTCCTGCATCGACAACCTGCTCATCATGTTCAGACAACTCTCATGCATCAGGAGTTTCTCCTCATCACTCATGTGTGTCAGTGTGTGTGTGTGTGTGTGTGTGTGTGTGTGTGTGTGTGTGTGTCCTTTAACTGCCCATGAACTGCTGACGAGGCGGGATCGACGCTGATTAGCTTTGTAGATAAATGCGGGCGAGTGACCCGAGGACGACACATGCACAGTTAGTAAAGGTCCTCGGTTCAAAGATGGTCCAGGTCTCCATGACGACCATGTTTCTTAAATAGAGATGTCAAATCAAAATCTTTGTCAAGAAATAATAAACCAGAAGCTGCTTCTGAAACATCCAAATCAACGTCACTTTTAGTCGATTTTTGCCTCAAGAAGACTTTGATTTTTACGTTATGGCTTTTTCTCTGGAATGTTTTGATAATTTATTTTGATTTTTTCATTAAAAAAATAAAAATGTTGATGATTGATGATGAATTTACATGAAACATATATTTTTGAATAGAAAAAAAAACGTTTTTTGTGCTTCAAGTAGACCTTGTTGTTTTTTTACATTATAAAGCCATAATTAAATATATAATACATGTATATATAGATATATATATATCTATATATACATGGCTTTTAACTGCTATTTAGTTTAATTTTGAGCAATGTTTGATTATTTAGTTGAATATAGATTTTCTTTTTTATTGAAAAAAATAACTTTGATTTTAAAATATTATTTTTTAACTGTTTACTTGTTTAATTCTATTTCTTTCTAGTTTATTTTGATGGAGCGTTTTAGATTAATAAGAATAGTTTAAACAAAAACTTTATGCGGTGATGTAGTAGAGGACTGAGTAAAATATTCTCTATTTATTGCACACAACCCATTAAAAAAGAATACAAAATAATAATACAATTTTATAATGTTTTATGAGAATATATTATGACATTTTAAATCAGATTTTTAATCTATTGTCAAAATATTTATTTGTTTTGCACTATATAGCTCTGGAAGTAAGAACCAGAATTTTTAAATTGATCCTGAAAGAAACTGGCAGCCAGTGAAGAGATTTAAGGATCGAGGAAATGTGAGTTCTTCTACTAGAGCGGGTCAGAATTTGTGTTACTTTCAAGTTGTTTTGTTGATTAAAACAACAAAAGAAAGCAGGCGTTTATTCACTACATGTACAATCATATTTAATTTCCTGTATGTGTTGTTGATGTTATCGATGTTAATTTTTATCAGATGAATCTATGAGGTTTAATAAGATAAAGAACGGCAGCTTTAGGCGACATTCTCCAGCAGATGCAGGTGGTCATAATGTTAAGACCGGGCGCATGTTCCGCTGCATCTGGAGCGACGTCGGAGACGCTGCATGAAACTGACTCACCAAATTGAGGTCAAGGCGCTCGACATGATGCAAAATTAAAGATGAAACCGGCGAAGAAAACACACAGACTCAAGTTCACGTACAGGCTAAACACACGCCATCATGCGTGTTCGTCCCGAAACACACTCGGTCAGGATGGGATGGGACACCCTGGACAGCAGGCTGGCCATCAAACACAGACCAGGTCCTGTGCGATTCAATTTTCCTCCGGAATTCCGTCTAATCCCGACAGAACGTCTGTTCAACACAAGCAGTAGCAACAGAGCCGCGGGCGACTCAACAAATCCTTCAAACACCTTCAAACCGTCTGCTTCGACTGTGGACGCGCCAGAGAAGACAACAGAGACGAGGATGAAGAAGAAGAAGTGAGAATAAAAGAGGGATTAAGGAGAGAGCGGCGGAGGAGGACGGCGGGAGGAGAGGACTCTATGTCATGTCTAACAAGACCTGGCTGCATATTTCATGCTTCCAAAGGCTGGACATGAAAGATTCAGTGTGTCGTGGCGTCGCTACATGATCTCACCTAATGACGGCAAAGTGCTTCCTCTCTGCCGGAACACTTGAGTCAGTTTAGCAAAGGTAATGTGCACTTAAGCTACACTCAACTTATCCCGATGCTAACATCGATTAGCCGGTGTCCGGACACATTGTTTGGCAATAGAGAGGAAGTCCTGCAGGTCTCGGGTGCTATTCCAGGTCAGGGCAGGATTTGTCTTGATCGTATAAAACGATGACACTTTGTCTAGAAGTGACACCGAACAAGACAATACTGGCGCTAATGTTGCTAATAGCATTTAGCATCATGGAAAATAACAGTGACTTTGATCAATTTTACTTCACACTTCGTTATTAAAGTTATTATTTTTCAAAGTAGAAGGAACCAAATATGATTTTTTTTTTTACGTTTTTGGTGTAATTACATTTAAAAAAAAGATACCAGAATTTTCAAGATCAAACCACGACTTTAAAGTCATAACACTGATATTAAGGTCATATTTCTGACATTAAGAATATTGAGATAAAGTGGAAATTAAAAGTGAGATCAAAGTAAGAATTCGGAAGTCATGTGACCCTGGTCTAGAAAGGCGCTATACAAATAAACATTATTAGTATCATTGTAATTCTGAGATTAAAATCAGACCTTAAATTAAAAAAAGAAATTAAAGTCATAATTGTAAAATCAAATTGATCATTCTGGGTCAAAGTTTAAAGTCATAACTCTGAGATCAAAGGAAGAATTCTTACTTTAATGTCATAATGCTGAGATTAAGGTCACAATTCTGATATTGAAGTCATAATTCTGACAATTACTATTCAAAGATTAAAAGTCATAATTCTTAAATCAAAGTAAGAATTAAAAGTTATAATCTTTAAATCAAAGTAATAATTCAAAGTCATAATTCTTAAATCAAAGTAATAATTCAAAGTCATAATTCTTAAATCAAAGTAAGAATTCAAAGTTATAATCTTTAAATCAAAGTAATAATTCAAAGTCATAATTCTTAAATCAAAGTAATAATTCAAAGTCATAATTCTTAAATCAAAGTAATAATTCAAAGTCATAATTCTTAAATCAAAGTAAGAATTCAAAGTTATAATCTTTAAATCAAAGTAATAATTCAAAGTCATAATTCTTAAATCAAAGTAAGAATTCAAAGTCATAATTCTTAAATCAAAGTAATAATTCAAAGTCATAATTCTTAAATCAAAGTAAGAATTCAAAGTTATAATCTTTAAATCAAAGTAATAATTCAAAGTCATAATTCTTAAATCAAAGTAAGAATTCAAAGTCATAATTCTTAAATCAAAGAAAGAATTCAAAGTCAAGATTCTTAAATCAAAGAAATAATTCAAAGTCAAGATTCTTAAATCAAAGTAATAATTCAAAGTCATAATTCTTAAATCAAAGTAAGAATTCAAAGTCATAATTCTTAAATCAAAGTAATAATTCAAAGTCATAATTCTTAAATCAAAGTAAGAATTAAAAGTTATAATCTTTAAATCAAAGTAATAATTCAAAGTCATAATTCTTAAATCAAAGTAAGAATTCAAAGTCATAATTCTTAAATCAAAGAAAGAATTCAAAGTCAAGATTCTTAAATCAAAGAAATAATTCAAAGTCAAGATTCTTAAATCAAAGTAAGAATTCAAAGTCATAATTCTGACATCAAAGTAAGAATTCAAAGATATAATTCTTAAATCAAATAAAGAATTCAAAGTCATAATTCTGACATCAAAGTAAGAATTCAAAGATATAATTCTTAAATCAAAGTAAGAATTCAAAGTCATAATTCTTAAATCAAAGAAAGAATTCAAAGTCAAGATTCTTAAATCAAAGAAATAATTCAAAGTCAAGATTCTTAAATCAAAGTAAGAATTCAAAGATATAATTCTTAAATCAAAGAAATAATTCAAAGTCAGGATTCTTAAATCAAAGTAAGAATTCAAAGTCATAATTCTGACATCAAAGTAAGAATTCAAAGTCATAATTCTTAAATCAAAGAAAGAATTCAAAATCAAGATTCTTAAATCAAAGAAATAATTCAAAGTCAAGATTCTTAAATCAAAGAAATAATTCAAAGTCAAGATTCTTAAATCAAAGTAAGAATTCAAAGATATAATTCTTAAATCAAAGAAATAATTCAAAGTCAAGATTCTTAAATCAAAGTAAGAATTCAAAGTCATAATTCTGACATCAAAGTAAGAATTCAAAGATATAATTCTTAAATCAAATAAAGAATTCAAAGTCAAGATTCTTAAATCAAAGTAAGAATTCAAAGATATAATTCTTAAATCAAAGAAATAATTCAAAGTCAAGATTCTTAAATCAAAGTAAGAATTCAAAGTCATAACTCTGAGATCAAAGTAAGAATTCAAAGTCAAGATTCTTAAATCAAAGTAAGAATTCAAAGTCATAATTCTGACATCAAAGTAAGAATTCAAAGATATAATTCTTAAATCAAATAAAGAATTCAAAGTCAAGATTCTTAAATCAAAGTAAGAATTCAAAGTCATAATTCTTAAATCAAAGAAATAATTCAAAGTCATAATTCTTAAATCAAAGAAAGAATTCAAAGTCATAATTCTTAAATCAAAGTAAGAATTCAAAGTCATAACTCTGAGATCAAAGTAAGAATTCAAAGTCAAGATTCTTAAATCAAAGTAAGAATTCAAAGTCAAGATTCTTAAATCAAAGTAAGAATTCAAAGTCATAATTCTTAAATCAAAGAAATAATTCAAAGTCATAATTCTTAAATCAAAGAAATAATTCAAAGTCATAATTCTTAAATCAAAGAAAGAATTCAAAGTCATAATTCTTAAATCAAAGTAGGAATTCAGTCTTTTTGTTTTCATTTCCTAACCCTCTTCCGTTGATCACCGCTGAGTAAGAAAAGAGTCTTGTTTTCTGCTTCACCTCCGTCAACATCATTATATTTATGTATGACATTCTTCAGCCCGGCACTAGGACCCTGAGGCGTGCGGGTGGTTTAATTAATAAATCAATTAAGAAGCTGCTAATCTGCCGCTGCAGCATCTTCTTCACACGACATCACTAATGTCTGACAGAGACACGAAGAGGCGACGAGCCTCTAACACCTCCAGTGAAACGGCATCTCCTGAAGAAAGACTCGCTTCTTCAAGGTTCCATTAGAGAGATTTAAAAGCCTCTCTGGGTCCAGTTGTAATCCTGGCCTCTTGTTTCTTTAACTACGGCGTCTCTTCAGGGACATTTGCAGTTTAACCACCGACTAGCTTTACATTCACGGTCAATATTTATGAAGCGCTCGCCTGCGTTGCCACCAGAACTGCAGCTGATGAAAGCATTGACCCGGAAGCCGGACCGGGAGTCAGTGGAGACAAATCGATGAGCTGCAGAGAATCATTTAGGTCTCATTGTGTCACTGACGGAGCCACAGCTGCAGCAGAAACCTCCACTTAACCAGACACACTCACTGTTTTTAGCTTCATCTGGCTTCTGATCAGAACTTAGATGGCATTTAAGTTTAATTTCTCTTCACTATTTAGTATCTCTTATATTGACAAAATTAAGCCCTAATACTGACAGAACTTATATTGAAAAAAAGGTCAAGGTGACCTGGTGGCCAAAAACAAATGTATTTGTGGTATCCCTTGTGTTGTCTCTAGGTCTAGGTGACCCGGTGGCCAAAAACAAATGTATTTGTGGTATCCCTTGTGTTGTCTCTGGGTCTAGGTTACCCGGTGGCTGAAGACAAACAATTTGTGGTATCTCTTGTGTTGTCTCTGGGTCAAGTTGACCCGGTGGTCGAAAACAAATGTATTTGTGGTATCATTTGTGTTGTCTCTGGGTCTAGGTGACCCGGTAGCCGAAAACAAATGTATTTGTGGTATCCTTTGTGTTGTCTCTGGGTCTAGGTGACCCGGTGGCCGAAAACAAATGTGTTTGTGGTATCCTTTGTGTTGTCTCTGGATAAAGGTGACCTGGTGTCCAAAAACAAATATATTTGTGGTATCCCTTGTGTTGTCTCTGGGTCTAGGTGACCAGGTGGCTGAAAACAAATGTATTTGTGGTATCCCTTGTGTTGTCTCTGGGTCTAGGTGACCCGGTGGTTGAAGACAAACAGTTTGTGGTATCCCTTATGTTGTCTCTGGGTCAAGTTGACCCGGTGGTCGAAAACAAATGTATTTGTGGTATCCTTTGTGTTGTCTCTGGATAAAGGTGACCCGGTGTCCAAAAAACAAATATGTTTGTGGTATCCCTTGTGTTGTCTCTCCGGTCAAGGTGACCCGGTGGCCGAAAACAAATATGTTTGTGGTAGGCCTTGTGTTGTCTCTGGGTCAAGGTGAACGACCTCCATCTCTGCATATGTGTTTAAGGAAGCCTTGTTCACCTTGACTCAGAGACAACACAAGGGATACCACAAACACATTTGTTTTCATATAAAACTTGACTTTATTCTAAAACACGTTTCTTTCTTTATATGGATCGTTTCAGCTGCTGTAGAAATCTTTTGCTAAAATTCTTATATCCTTTTCACTGATATTTTTATGATGTTGAGTCTCGGAAAGTCAAGGTCGCCTGAAATCCACAATTTCTCGAAGCCTCCAGTCGAGAGAAAACACCATCAGAACAATCCAAACAAACCTCACAGTTTGACTCGAATCTCTGGTTTGGACTCATTTCCCCCCAAAAGCTGCGACTGACCTATTTTGTCATGTTCGGCTCCACCACCAGAATTCTAAGTGGAGCCGTCCTCATGATCGCTCTCACAGTTTGAGTGAGCGACGCTCCAGGTGGGTCCGTCCATTTCCTCGTGAGTAATGGTCCAATGGTTGCAGGAGTCGTGGAGGCCGAGAGGATGTAGATCGTCAGCCGGCGGGAGAGACGCCATCAAAGGCTCAATTAAAGAGCAGGAACAGAAACGAGTGTTTAACTCGCGGCCCTCAGGCTTCTCTTCTGTGGATGTTGCTTCTCACGAGGGATGGATCTCTTCACACCATCAATGGATTTCACCTCCACAAACATTGACTCGACACCATATTGATCACCAGCCGGTCCAGAGATCAATGGAGTATTTCAGCGGCATCAGGATAATGAAGGGTTGGATTGAACATCTTCAAATGTTGGAACTTTTAACTTTGCTAATGAAATGTTGTTGGTTTTTTTATTTAATAATTGAATTCTATGGTTTCTATATTTTGTTAATTTTAAGTATACATGTTATATACATTATTTTATTGTTATTATTATACATGTTATTATAAATAATTTTAATTTATAATTACATGTATGATGATATAAAGATTAAAAATAAAATAAAATATATAAAGATAAACATGTAATTGGCACTTTTATACCAACATTTTTGTATTAATTTTAAGCGGATATGATTTAAAAAACGTTTTAAATATTAAAAATTAACCCATAAAAGTACTGAGCTACTTTCAGCCAATCGTGCGACAGACAGACGATCACGTGACTGATCGAAGCCTGGTACTTTTTTTGGTATTGTTAAAAATGATTGAATATACAAAAAATATTTTTAAATAGTTTGTAAATGTAAAATAGCAAATGAATAATTAATGTGTAATTAGTAAAAATGTTTGATTAAATTATTAAAAAAAAAAAAAAAAATTCCATCTTTCAAAATAAATAAAAAAACATTTAATTCTATGCATCACAAAAGAATGGTATGTTTAATAAAACTCATTTCAATAAAAATACTAATAAGAAAAAAATCGATTTAGATCAATATTTCAACATTTAAAATATAAAATTCAACAATTAAATATGTTTCCATTAAACTTCATAAAATATATTATTGAATTTTTGGAAAGATAATACCAAACTATGTGTTTTAAACAAATAATTTAATGAATTAAAATATTAAAATATTGAATTAAAAAAAATAATAATTAAAGAAAAATAATCTTTTATCAATTTAAATCAAATGTTCAACATTTAAAATGTAAAATTAAAAGAAAAAAATGCAAAAACATTTCTTTTTAAATTAATGAATTGCTGTCATAAATCTGAATTAACTTTTCCAGCCAGTGATGAGTTGATGAGGATGAAAGTTAAAGATTAAAAGTTCCTTTTATTCCTGATAACGGCTTGAATGTGGAGGAATTACTACGACACTACTTCCTGGTTCGACTAACAAACAGCGTGTGGGGAGGACTGACCTTGTATCGTGGTGGGAGGAGAAAACCAATTACCTCATCATCACTATCATCATCATCATCATCACCATCATCATCATCATCATCATCACCTCTCTCTCTCTGCAGAGACTCGGGTTCATGGCTGGACACGTCGCCTCTCGAGCACGGGAGGATGTGTTTTGAATTATGGATATATGGTGCGGAACCATTTTCCATTATCATGGAGACGATAAGTCACGGGAGGAGACGTGTTGGACACTCGCTCACGCGTGTCACAACAACATCATGTGATCCGCACACGTGTCTGGATCTTCTTTACAGATATTTTTATCTGGAAAATTGGCCCTCGGTGGGCTGGACGTGGCCCACGGTTCCGCAGTTGATCGTTTTTAAGCGTCTATTTAAAGTGATTAGTTGAGGTCGTATGAATGTCATCAAACTGGTTACTTTGTTCTGTCAGAATTATTTTGTAGCTTATTGTAACAGACACCAAGTGTGTATCTTTGGGGGGTAATCTTAATAAATTATACCTGCTAATGCACATTCTTCCAGTGTTATTTTTGTTAATCGTAAGAGACACATTTCAGTTCTGTCAGTTTTATTTTGGAGGACATTTTTTTCAATTATAACCGAGTGACTATGACATTCTATCAGTTTAATTTGTGGGGCTTAATTTAGCCAATTCTAACAAACTAATTTAAAAAAGTAATCAGTTTTGTTTGAGAGTTAACATTTGTCAATTCTAACAGACTATCTTACATTCTGTCAATATTATTTATGGGGCTTAATTTTATCAATTGTAACAGACTTATCAAACTTTTGTGAGTTTTATTTTTGAGGAAGAAATGTTAAATTGTAACAGAAATACATTTCTTTCAGGCTAATTTCTGGGGCTGAATTTTGACAATTGTAACAAACTTTGCTTAGTTCTATCAGTTTTATTTTTGGAGCTAAAATGTGTCAATCGTAACAGACTTACTCATGTTCTGTCTATCTGTCAGTTTTATTTATGGGGCTAACAATTGTCAATTGTAACCGTCTCAGTTCAGTTCTCTCAGTTTTACTTTGAAGTTGTATTTTTTCAATTGTAACAAACTGAGCTTAGTTCCTTTACTTTTATTTTGCAGCCAAAATATGTCAATTGTAACATTGTAACTTAAATTCTGTCTCTCTGTCAGTATTATTTATGGGGCTAATTCCTGTCAATTGTAACCGACTCAGTTCAGTTCTCTCAGTTTTACTTTGGAGTTATATTTTGTCAATTGTAACAAAATAAGTATAGTTCCTTCACTTTTATTTTGGAACATCAAACTTACATGCTGCCAGTATTTTGTTGGAGGGAATATTTTTATGGTTTTAGGGGTTTCATTGTGTGTGTTTGTAAAACGCTGTGGATTATTTTGACACATTTTAGACAAATAATGATCATCATCTTTGCAAATGATTTTGGCCAGTTTAAAACCATTCATCTCAGAACTCTGCGAGAGCTCCAATCGTTGCAGTGCATCATGGGTATGTTGAGTTTGACACGTGTCTCGTCTTGTCACTCATGTAACTTTAACACTGTTTTGTACTCGCACCAGAAACTCTAACACTTCATGTCATGTTCTCGTCACTTTCCTTCTCATCGCCTCAGAGAGGATTATTTTCTCTGTAGTCATTTTGGGAGAAAAAAAAGGCGCGTCAAAGACGGCGACGGAGACATAAATAGAAATTTTCTTTTTTCTATTTATAACCCACGATTGTCTTGCAGGCCGAACATCAGAGACGCACACACACTACAACCCGAAAGGACGAACCTGCATCTAAAGATCCATGAGGTGGATCTGAGATCATCATCCCTTTTCATCTGCTCCATTTCACCACCTGGACCCAGAACTGCTTGTTAAGTACAGCAAACCGATGTCCGCAGTTTCTCCGCTAGATCGGTAGATACACTGTAAATCTTTCATGCGCACACACACACACACACACACTTATGCTGGAGAGCATCGCTGACAGATGATGGATGTCGAGCCGGTGAGGAACAGTGATCGTCTTCAATTATACATGCCGTGTCACAGAGAGCCGGCAGGAGAAGACATGGATAGGTGAGCCAGGAAGCGTCCGGTCAAGGGGGGTAAAAGCTTGGAGGGAAAGAGAGGGATGAGGAACCTGGGAGGAGCTGGTGACGACAAAAGTAATCTAAAGGAGGAGGAGAAGGTCAGCAACTATTGATGGTGATGGGACTTCACAGAGAACATGAGACGAGAAGATGGCCGCCGGGCCCTGCAGACACGCGAGGATCAGAGCTATTTTTAAAAGCAAACAAGATTTTAAAATAACCACTTTAAAGGAGAAAATCAGCCGGCGGAGGAGAGGACGCAGACCTCCAGCACACCCGTCTGTTCCGGGCAGATGTAAAGCATCTTCGCTCCAGATATGTTCAGTCTAATTCGGTTCTGAGCCCCTCAAAATAGATCTGATCACAGCAGAGGACGTTTGACGGAGGCTGAGTGTTGTTGAAGTTTAAAAACAATCAGAATCTACTGATATTTGACTTTATAATTCTTTAGTTTGAAGGCAGACGTGGAGTGAAAGGATGATGTTATTCTATGTTATCTTTGTATCCCTTTTTTGTATTTATTTATTTAAATCTATGTTCTTTATATTTGCACTTTGTTCTTGTTCTTGTTTTGATGAAACTATAATCTTCTGTGAACTGGAAACCTAATATACCAAAGGATATCTCCAGAGGGATTAATAAAGTCCATCTTATCTACTTTTTCAATCGTTGAAAAACAAAAAGTAAATACAAGTGCTCTACAAAACTATTCCATGTGGGACCATTTTTCTTTAAAAAAAAACATTAACAAATATGCAACTTTTAAAAACAAACAAGCTTGTTTTGCAATTTTTCTTCCTGAATTTTAAACAAAAAGGTACAAAAACCAACTGATGACTATTGTTGAGTAAATACTGTAGATTTTCATGAGGTTTCATGACACAGTGTTGAAGCCTTTAGGGTTCAATAGGTGGAGCTCACAAGTTTAAAATGCTTTAAAAGGTTTCACTGAATCATAGAGAAAGAAAGGGCCGCTAAAAAACACTGTATCATGAAACTTCGTCAAGTGTATCATGAAAGCTCATCATCTGTATCATGAAACCTCGGCAACTTTATAATGAAACCTCGTCAACTGCATCATGAAACCTCGTCGACTGTATCATGAAACCTCGGCAACTGCATCATGAAACCTCGTCAACTGCATCATGAAACCTCGTTGACTGTATCATGAAACCTCGGCAACTGCATCATGAAACCTCATAAACTGCATCATGAAACCTCGGCAACTGTATCATGAAACCTCGGCAATTGCATCATGAAACCTCGGCAACTGCATCATGAAACCTCGTCGACTGTATCATGAAACCTCGGCAACTGTATCATGAAACCTCAACAACTGTATCATGAAACCTCAGCAACTGTATCATGAAACCTCGGCAACTGTATCATGAAACCTCGTCGACTGTATCATGAAACCTCGTCAACTGTATCATTAAAACTTCGGCAACTGTATCATGAAACCTTGTCAACTGTATCATTAAAACCTCGGCAACTGTATCATGAAACCTCGTCGACCCAGAAATTGTTGGAACAGTTCATTCAAAATTATAAGAGAGATAATCATTGATTAAAAAAGAAAGAAAAAAACATAAGTACACAAGTATTATGGCATTAAGGTTTTTGTTAAACCATTCCCCCACATCCTACAATGATATGCAAAACTAACATTTGATTCATCACAAAAATCTTCTTAACAAAATAAAAGTGTTTTTTTTTCCTTTATTAAAGGTCTTCTGGTCTTCAAAATAAAAATGTAGAGACACATCCTAAAAAAAACTACTATCACTAGTTGCTGTTAAAGTATAAATTGCAGCAAAATTTAGTCGAATTCTCCACATTAACTTTTAGGAAGTATGGATCTGTAGGAGGGAGCATCAGAGAAGTATGTGAGGGTGGTTCTAAACATGTATGAGGAACGTGTTGAGGTGGTTTAGAGGAAAAAATTACAGATTAAAGTTACACGCTGTGGGTGGTGGATGATGATGTTCGCTGATGATATAGGGATTTGTAGTGAGAGAAAGAAAAAGCAACTTAACTTCACACTTCAAATTACAAACTTTGTCTACCGTTGACGTGGAGGACAAACATGATGGAGGGAGACGCTGTAAAGACCAGCGAAAGAGAAGGAAAGTGTCTTTTGGGCGTCGTGGTCGAGGTGTAGCACGAGTAGCTCAGGATGTCATGAAATATGTAAGAAGCAGCAGCGCGACGCAGGAACACTGGGCCATTAAAAAAACTATGAAGAAAGCAGTCAGCGAGAAATACAAACGTCCATTTGCGTCAAAGAAAACGCTGACACGCTCCCAGCGTCTCTGGCTGGAACCACAGAAATAGCTTCACTCTCTCGGCGAGAGGAGGAAAGAATCGAAAATCAACTTCTTATTGTTCGTAAAAAATCAACAACGCAGATGTCGATAAACTGAGAGACTCACTCGGATGTGAACGGATTCTTTTATTCTAAAAACGACTTTTTTCTTGCTGTCTATCGCTGCTAACAAGATGGTTCTGGGTTCAAATCCAGCTTTAGGTAACCTTTCCTTTTCTCTGTGTGCTGACATCGGGGTTTCCACTCGGCACTCTGATTTCCTCCCAATTTACAATAAAAAAGTTAAAAAAGTATTATTAATTAAATCTTATTTTTTAGGTATTAGTGGCCAGCTGTCCAGGGTGTCCCCTCACCGCTCGTCTAATTCTATAGGCGTGTTTCTAAAATCAACATTTTAAGCTTTTTAAAGTTTTATTAATGAATAAAAAATGCACCGAAATGTGTTGTTTTCTCAAGTCTTCTCTTCATAATAAGTCCCTCCTCAAGGTAAGGTAAGGTAAGGTAAGGTAAAACTTTATTGATGAATTGTTTTTTTCCAATAGCCACAGAAAATACAGCAACTTTTCATAAAAAATAAATCAAAATAAAATAAGAATGAGAACAAAGAGAAATAAAGAGAAAGAACAACATCTTTTGTGTAGCATGACATCCAGTCTATGGAAAGTACCATCAGAATATTACATTTATTGAATTTACTATTATTAGTGTTATATGAGTTTATTTAATTTTGGTGAATGTTTATTTTGAAAAAGGAAATGTATCAAAATTCTGCTTTTTTACGAATTGTCTTTTTGAATTCAATATTTTATTTGTATTGAAAATATGATTAAAGTGAATTAAAATGAATGAATTTGATTTTACACATAGATTTTGATATTGTTTTTTCAATAATTCAAAAATTGTGTTTGTATATTCAATATTTTTGAATTCATCGCCTTTTAATTTAAATGTAAAACTGGTTTTATTATTTATTTATTCTATTTATTACATATATTTATTATAGCGCCACCAGACAATATGAAAAAAGTACTGGTTAGCGGAAAAGTTGGATCAAGTAGCTCAGTACTCTGTTGGTAATGTCTGAGGGAATTATTATAAGTTTGAAATTAAAATATTAAAAATTCTGATGGCAATGATATACTTCCACACCCCTCACAACACTATGTGGCCCCTTAAAAAAAATACTCCTGATCCAGAGTCAGTAGTTCTCTCTGTACGCTTTCGGTCTGTGGCGTCGCCCCAGAACCCCCAGAAATGAGTCCTCCTGACAAACTTCTCGTACATTCTAGTGAATGAACAGTTTTGAAATATAAATTAAATAAAAACCCACACATGTCTCTGAGGTTTGGTTCATTCCAGCAAATAAATATTTTGTTGTGTCAGCAGCCGGCAGGTCGTGAATATTTGATCCTCCTCTAATGGAGGCGGTGACCATGTTCTTGTCAATTTAACATCGGTGTGCACTCGGCTGAACATCACGCTCCCCCGGTGGCTGCGCTAAATGCTCCGCTTCCCGTTTTTCATCCGTGAACAGGCTCGAAATAAAAGAAAAATGTTTAAAAAAAGCAGCTGCTGCGATTCACCCTCTTCATCCTGATCAATGATAAAGCTGCAGCCACAGATTAAGTTAGTCTGCGGAAAATCTAATCCACTCCGGTGCGGAAATTGAGCGAGAGAGCTGATCGTGATCTCGTAACGTCCGTGAACTTCGGCTCGATACGAGAGAAAGTAGTTTTTATTTATTTAAATCCAGGTTTATGAAATTCGGTTCCTACTTTTCCGAAGATGATTCAGTTTGCATTGTTAAAAACTAGCTTAGATAGCAAGTATTTAATAGAAAATTTTAAACTTAGATTACAGTTTCAGCATTTAGTGTGTCATGGCTGCTTGGGACCTTGACTCCTACAAAGGTTTGAGCCGAGTCATCTATGACATCACTTAAAGAAACAGTGTCTTTATAATAGCCAGAGTACGTGAGTGTTGCAGGGTGACATTTGAAAACTGTAAAACTCTGTACTTTAAAAAAAAAGAAAAGAAAACTGTATCATTAAACCACGGCAACTGTATCATGAAAACTCGGCGACTGTATCATGAAACCTCGTCGACTGTATCATGAAACCGCGGCAACTGTATCATGAAACCTCGTCAACTGTATCATGAAACCTCATCAACTGTATCATGAAACTTTGTCAACTGTATCATGAAACCTCTGCAACTTTATCATGAAACCTCGTCGACTGCATCATGAAACCTTGTCAAATGTATCATGAAACCTCGGTAACTTTATCATGAAACCTTGTCAACTGTATCATGAAACCTCGGCAACTTTATCATGAAACCTCGTCAAATGTATCATGAAACCTCGGTAACTTTATCATGAAACCTTGTCAACTCTATCATGAAACCTAGGCAACTTTATCATGAAACCTCGTCAACTGCATCATGAAACCTCGGCAACTGTATCACGAACAATAAAGTACTGTAGCTGTACTTTAAAAACAAACAAAAAAAACCTATTTAGAGTTTGTATGTTCTCCCTGTGTTGCGTGGGTTTACTCCGGGCACTCCGGTTTCCTCCCACAGTCCAAAACATACAGAGGTTGATTGAGAACTTTGGGAAATTGTCCGTATGTACGAGTGTGTGTGAATGGTTGTCTGTCTTTGTGTACCCTGCGTCAGAATGGCGTCCTGTCCAGGGTGTCCCCGGCCTCTCGCCCTATGATACTGGGATAGGCTCCAGTCTTCCCGCGACAGTGACCCCCGGTATAAAGCGGTAGACAATGAATGAATGAATGAATATTTAATCGCATCAAGGACAAAGCGCTCTACCATGGAGGAGCTGGAACGACAAATACTCTCGTTCATGTTCAGGGTTGTTTGACCCGCGTCCAGATTGCAGGACGACGAGTGTGTTCAGCATTTTCACACAGTTTGACCTCCTGGATCTTTCTGCCCTGTAGAGGTTAAGTGAGGGTTTCCACTGCAAGAGATTTTCAGACTTTTTTTAGACGTGTTCTTTCTCTGCTACTTTTCAATTCAAATTTTTTTCACTATAGTCGATCATTGCTAGATTACGGTTGAAAATTGTTTGATTTTATTTGGAAACTGTTTTATTAAAGTTGCTAATTTTAGGTTTACAGTTGAAAATTGTTTGGTTTTAGTAGAAAAAAAGTTAGATTTTATTTGAAAATGTTTGAAATTATTTTATTTTATTTGAAAATGGTTTAATTACGGTTGATTATTGTTTGATTTCTGTTGAAAATTGTTTGATTTTAGTTGACAATTGTTAGTTCTCTGTTCAAAATTGTTAGTTTACAGTTGAAAATTGTTTGATTTCTGTTGAAAATTGTTTGATAACAGTTAAAAAATGTTTTATTACAGTTGAAAATTGTTAGATTACAGTTGACAACTGTTAGATTACTGTTGAAAATTGTTAGTTTACAGTAGAAAATTGTTTGATTTCAGTTGAAAATTGTTTGATTTTAGTTGAAAATTGTTAGTTTACAGCTTAAAATTGTTAGTTTACAGTAGAAAATTGTTTGATTAAACAGAAAATTGCTTGATTTTAGTTGAAAATTGTTAGTTTACAGCTTAAAATTGTTAGTTTACAGTAGAAAATGGTTTGATTAAACAGAAAATTGTTTGATTTCAGTTAAAAATTGCTTGATTTCAGTTGAAAATAGTTTGATAACAGTTTAATTTTTTTCAATTTCATTTGAAAAGTGTTTTATTACAATGAAATTAGTTTTATTACAGTTGGTTCCGTTTTCTTGGGTTTACAACACTGGGAATAAATGTTTCTAATTCTAATTGTGAAGATTGTTTGATTATAGTCTAAAACTGTTCTATTTCAGTTGAAAAGTTTTTTGATTATTGTTGAAAATGATTTGATTACTTTTGGTTCCGTTTACTATTTCTTATTGTGTGTGATGTCTTATTTCATTCTTCGGAATCAGAATCAGAATCAGAATCCTTTATTTGAGGGGAAATTCGGTTTAAACAGCAATATACAAAAAATAAAAACACCCAGAAATAAAAATAAAATGAAAGAAATCTAAATAGAATAGAATAAAAATCTGCCCTATATTATATATATGCACTAACATATTTACAAAAATAACAAGAAGAAAAGGTGCTGTTAAATATTATCTGGCTGTGTTCTTGTTGTGGAGTCTGATGGCAGCAGGGAGGAAGGACCTGCGGTACCTCTCCCTCACACACCTGGGATGGAGCATCCTATCACTGATGGAGCTCCTCAATGCCCTCAGTGTGTGCTGGAGAGGGTGAGATAAGTAAAAAAGTAAAAGTATTCTTTTATTCTGTTCCGCCACCAAACACACAAAAAAGTCAATGATGTGTTCACAACACTGGCAATAAAAGTTTCTAGTTCTGATTCTGAAGATGGATTAATTATAGTTAAAGATAGTTTGATTTTATTTGAAAATTGTCTGATTACGGTTAAGAACATGACGATTAAAAATGAGATGAGATTGACATATAGAAAACAAGTCTGAGTGTAAAAACATAAATTTAAGCATCTACATAGTGACCTCACAAGTCAGCATCTCAGAGACAACTGACTCATGGTGACCACGGTAGGGTCAGAGATCCGGACACGTAGATGGTGTTTCTGGTCCAGAATCTCCTCACCACACCCACACCATCAGTAATATGCTGCCTCATGAATGAAACTTTGTCCACAACTTCTCTGCAGACAGAACAACAACCATCATCCGCTGCTCCATTCATCCTGACGCGGTTCATTCAAGTCAACATGTGCCACCGCATCAAACATGGCCTGGTGTTGATCCAAACATGCCCTGGATCTCACGAGCCACTGGAGAGGGTTTCACCAGCGAGAGGAACCCGTCCAGACGAGTCGGACACTGACCTGGATGCTGCAGCAGATCTCAGAGTCGTCCAGTAACCGGATCGTACACACGAGCTCCTGGTCCAGGGAGCGGATGCTGGGGCTGCGAAACCGGAGCATTTTCATCCTTGTGTCGGTTCTGTAGGTCTTCTCAGCTCCTCATGATCCACGGACACACACGCGCGCACACGCACGGACACACACGCACACATGGACACACGCAGGAGACCCGTCACTCACAGCAGGACGCCCTTGAGAGGCAGCGCGTGGATGGAGGAGGAAGTGGAGAATGGATGGAGAACCAGGAGGAGGAGGAGAGCTGACTCCTGCCTCGGTTCACGCGCACGCACGCACGCGCATTCGATCTCGGTCGAGCGTGCGCCAGATTTTTTTTTTTGTTGTTTCAATACACACGCATTCTTCATTCCAACACGCGTGGAATCAATGAAACACAACATTTACGTTTTCATTCTAGTGCTGTCACCATATAAATACGATGACGTCACGTCGCGTCAGCACACGTTTGCATTGACGTTATTATTTGACTGGATTACGAATGTTATGTTTTTTTGTGTGTGTTTTTTTTACCTTATTAACCAAAAAAAAACAATCAACGCATTTACCCTTCTTGTCACTATTTCTTTGGTGGACGAGTCAGTTTTGTGACGTCATTTTCAGCATATCAATACTAATTGTAACTGATAAAGCAGCACAAAACATGAAAGAAATACGTAGAAAATGCAAGATATAATATATATATATATATATATTCACCAGCTCATAACAGGTTAAATCTGTAGATTACTCGTGTCGTTGATTTATTTTTGTACGTTTGTGCAATAAGGAAAATGAAAATAAAATAAAAAAAGAAATGGTAATGTAGTACCATAGAACCAGGACCAAACACATTAACTCAAAATTGTATTGATTCCATGATTCAAATGTTTACCATCTATACCAGACGTGGGCAAATTTAGGCCCTTTGACTGTATTTATGTGAGACTTGTCAGGGTCAAAGTTCGTGTAGAAATTAACAATTTTATTATTGTATTATTTATCCTTAGTCTCTTAATATTTTTAATAGGGTTTGTTTTTTTAGGACTTTTTTCCTGCGCTTTTGTAATTTTTGTGTGTATTTGTTGCCCCTAAAAAACATTTAACATTACAAATATTAAGAAAAAGTACTTTTGTATTTTAAATATAGAATATATATACTTAAAAATAATTATATACAAGATGAAATAATTTTTTTAAAAGCTCAGATTTGGTAATTGTGAAAATGTTGAAAACAAAAGAACACGAAATAAATGTCTTAAATAAGTAGAATATAGAAAAACGTGAATTATTAATTTAGGAAGATGAAAAAACATTTGAAAAATATTTAAACAAGAAATTCCAGTGAGAAATGTTATGATTTCATACTGCACTATCTTAGGACAATAACATTATTAAAGCGAATAGAAAATAGGTTATTTATGTCTAAAGTTTATAATTTACCATAGTCTATTTTTGTACATAATGATAAAAATAAAGGGGGAAATTAGATACGATTAACACTCCAGACCACTTGGGGGCGGTAATGTGCTTTTCTGTTCTTTGCAAAACCCCAGAAACCAAGGAGAAGGACGTCTGTAGAGACACACAAGTGTTTCAAACACGGAGTTTAATCTTTAAAAACCTGCGTAAACTGAGCTGGACTCTGTGATAGAATCTACTACTGCAGGTGTTTGTGCGGGAAGAAAATCATTCGGAATACAAATGACGTGCGAATATGACGTGCGTGACGTCACACCCTGTACAAATTCCAAGTTATTTATTACAAGGATCTGATAAAAACTCCTCGTGGTTTCGAGCAGGTGAGAAGTGAGGTAAGACAAACCATGACATACTTTTATAATATTATTTTTGTTTAAATTCAGAGAAAATGTTCCGATATTTAACGAAATGCATTTTTTTTTAAAAACAACTTGTTTTGTTCCAACGCGACATGAAGAACGTCACGTGACGTCAACATGATCTACGTCATCATGGGGGTCTCGGGATGCGGCAAGTACGTATTTGCCTTTTTTAAGTAGCAATGAAACTATTAACTTTAATTGAAAATTTAAATTTGCATAAACATCTGTTTTAATCGTATTGTAAATTTATTTATTTTCCATTTCTTATGAATATATATGTATTAATGTAATAATCAAATAAATAAATGGCTTCCTCTTGTTTGCTATATTTGAGTATTCAAATTATTTTAATTTTTTTAACCTATAGTATACATTTTTTCTTCATGCATGCATGTTATTATTATTAATATCATTATTTAACACGTGGAAATGGCATAAAACAGTTATGGTTTAGTAGTGGGTGTCATGTATTTCTTTTTAGTTATTTAAAAAGATTATATATATATATATATATATATATATATATATGTATAGTATGTGTGTATATGTAGGGGCCTGAGATGAGAGATGGGGGTCTTCAGGGAGAGGGGCCTAAGGGAGGAGAGCTAGGGGCCTGAAAGACAAGGTAGCTTTGTGTAAAGTAGGGTCTTGAGAGAGCAGGTGGAGGGGCCTGAGAAGGTAGATCTGCAGCCAGCATGTTTTATGAGCCTTAATTTGCCGGCAGGTAGAAGATACAGTCCAGTGCATTAAATGATTGTTTAATTTGTTGTTTAAATGTTTAAATGCAACTGTCATTAAGATGGTTTTTTTATTTTTTATTACAGGAGTTCTCTTGGTGCACATCTGTCTGAAAAGGTACATTTAATCAACAACACACATCTATATCTTCTGTGGTTCTGATCATAATGTCTGGTCATCAGCTGGGATGGCGTCTGCACGAAGGGGACGACTTCCACCCGCAGGAGAACATCGACAAGATGGCGCGTGGTGTTCAGCTGACGGACCAGGTACGTGTCGTGATGATATATCCTCAAAATATAGTTAAAGCTTTCAAAGGAGAACACTGAGATCCATAACAAACACAAGTGAATTTCCCCAGAGACGCCTGTTTCTCTTCAGTCTAATTCACTCTCTCTTCAGTGGCTCTTCCAACTATCAAAGCAAACTGACTCCAAAAAAATGTCTGGCTGTGTTTCCCAATATTGGCTGCTTTTGTGCTAACATACGAGCGTTTGTCGACACGGAAGCTTCACGCAGGGATCTCCTCTGCCAAAATATGATCAGCTGAACTGACATGGCTCTGTGTAGCTGGAAGCTGATGAAAGGAAGGTTTGGCAGGAAAGCTTTCGTTCAATTATGTGGATTTTTTGTGTCAAAAAAATGCTATACAGCGCATAGTGTGAAGTGTACGATTGTTCCTTTTTTAATTTACCATAAAAACTGCTGATATTTATGTGTTTAAAAAAAGAAGAAAACGTATTTAATATTTTTATCTTTGGCAGGTTTTATATTTTTCTTCAGTAGCATTAGCTGCACAGTGTTTTGTTTACTTGTGTTCTATGTAAACATCAAAGGCACGACATGTTTCATGAAGACGAATCACTTTCTAAAAAATACAATTTAACGCTTGAATGAATCCACCTCTCAAAAACTACTTTAAGGTTCTTTATACACCACAGGGATCTGACCGTGTACCGTTATAGGTCAATAAGACGTTTGTTGTGTTATCAGTTTTATCTTGACCTTTAAAGTATATACTTTATTGAATATTGTTTTGATTGTTTAAGCGCTTTGTGACCCTGGTCTGGAAAAGCGCTATATAAATAAAAATTACTTTCTTACTTAGATCATCATCAAATGAACACAAGATCAGTGCATTATATCAAAAAATCACTCCCACTACAGTCTTTGTGGTTTCCATGGCCACGACACACACGCTCTGCAAAGCGCTGACGCTGTGTCGCCAATTCGAATCTAATTGGTTAACACAACACTGCCATTGATTTCAATGGAAAAGGGCCATTTCTGAAACGACTGAAGGCCACATGACCGGCTGCTCAAATATGATTGGATGAAGCTCTCACATGAACGTACAATCCAGGAAGCAGTGTGCAACTTGCGCAAGCAAGAGGAAAGAAATGAAATGAAGAGAAAAAAATACGAGGGACAATTTAATACATATTTATGAATAAAAAAATTTAATTGAATAAAAAATGTATTTTCTGATTATGTTTAGACCAGCAGAGAAGGCCTTGCTGGCCCTGACGGCCCGTCACTGCTTATTTGTCTTATTCATCTTAAACACCTACAATATGCAGCATTTAAGTAGATATAGTTATGCATATAATTAATCACACATAAACATTATATACATTAATATTAAGTCAACATAAACTAATATATCTTGCTTCTTGTAGAACAACGTATCCAAATAAAACGTTAAAATGTTCTTCTTTTTTTTTGTCGTACTAATTTTAATTGTGTATGTCTTTTTCTTGTGATTATGGATCTGATTTTTTCTTTCCAGGACAGAATTCCTTGGCTGCTAAAACTACATGAAGTCATTGAAAGGTGTGTTTTTTTCTTTGCTCATACGAAGTTGTTAAACAGTATTCATTTCATTTCAAACTTGACAACCTTTTAGATTCCAAGTAATGGAAAGCAGGCCGGCCACTCTGCAACATTAGCTGCCTACAAACCACACTTCCAAATCTGAAAAGAAACCAGGAACTGTTGTAAAACACAAATACAAGTATAATATATATATAATATATCCCATGATCAAGATGCCAAGCCTGATAACTTGGAGAGGAAAGCGATTCGATTTGAGCATTTTTTTTTCTGTATAATATAAGATAATGGAGCCCAATTTAACTTTTGTTTTTAGTCTATATTGCCATGTTTATTTAATGTTTTGATTTACAATCATGGTTTGTTTAAGTAAAAGATGGCAGTGGTAACTTTAACACTCTTTACCAGAGTTAAAAGTATGTCTCCTCTAATCTTCTCCAATGACTCGGGCACTAGCTAAAAAAAAACAGTACCTGCGACAGAACTGTTGGCGAGCTCGTAAACATGGAGAAATCTCTGAGTTTTTCCAGGTCTTGAGTCTCCACTAAGGGTCGGATGACTTGTTTACGAGGAGAGTACTTTTGGATTTTAAAATGAAAGCGTGGAAAAGAGTCTTTCAAACTGATGGGTTTTGACATCCGGGCTGTGAGAGTGTGGAGTTGAAAAAAGACTTCAAGGATGATCACACAGGGAGGTGACAAGCGTGACAACATTTTACTACATCAAAAGACTTCATCTGATTCATGGGGCCTCGCTCGTGTTCGTGCCAGAGTCTTAAAAATCGTGTCTTTTCACAGAGAAAGAAGCCTCGGCTGCGACGCTCTTCTCACCTGCTCGGCCCTGAGGCGCCTCTACAGGAACATCTTGATCTATGGTCCGACCGCTTTGTCCTCTTCCCCTCCTCCGGACCAGGACCCTCGCTCGCCTCCAGGTGTCTTCTTCATCCATCTTCATGGTGACTTCCAGATGATCCATCAGAGGGTTTCGACCCGGTGTGGACATTACATGAAGGCGGACATGCTGACTTCTCAGTTTGAGATCTTAGAGCCGCCACTGGAGGAGGAGGAGAACGTGTTGAGGTTAGATGTCGGCAGGAGCTTCGGCGAGATGGTTATAGAAGTAGAGAGTCACCTCAAGAGTGTCACGTCTTCCTAGAGCAGTGGTTCTCGTCATGCTCCCCAACAAGGAACATTCTGACATTATATACAGTTACACTCTTTCGGCACAAGGTGGAGCCAAAGGCCATTTTTAAGAACTACAGATAGGGTCTTTAATGACCGGCTGTGACCTGAATCATGAAAATCATGAGGTAAAAAACCCTCAGATACGACACAAAAGTTTAACCCATGTACTGTTATAATGAAATGATGAGATTGACATGTTTATAGACAGTTCTATTTTGTGACTCTTCCCGAAACTACACATCATTTGGTCGGAGAAGACACTTTTCCCCCTTGAAATTAAATGGATGGGATGCACTTGTGTTGATGTATTTTTGTTAATTTCATGTTAAAATGTTATTGAATCATTTTGTTTGGTGTCTCATTGACAAATGAGAACCATAACCTTCTAAAAAATGTGGTTTTACTGCCCTCTAGTGTCCACTTCCAAGATAATGACCAAGAAAGTGGTAATTTCTTGTCCAAACTTTTCAAAATGTTTAACAAATTTGGGTTTATTGCATAATTAAGAAAATTGCTAACATTATTATTAGCATTTACAACCACATTAAAGATAATTAATGTGTATGTATTTTTTTTCTTAATTTTTCAAACGGAAACTGTGGCCAAATAAAAGTGTTTCCTGTACAAGATGTTCCATAAACTCCTCGGAACGCGGTGGACCATCTGATCTGATCATTTATTAAAGACAAACGTCTGGCGGAAGAATGAGTTGATGTTCCGGTCTGTTGCCCGATGGTGTGAATCCGCTCTTGTTGCAGAAGACAAGACCCCTGGTGCAAAAAGCTCAGCTCCGACTCGAGATAAAACGAATTAAAGATGCATGACTTGGCGTCCGATTGTGAATGAGGTTCTTTCAGTTTATAGAGAGAACTCCCTCTCGTCAAGAACAAACCAGGAGCTACCTTCTGTTGTGTTGTTACAGTGATAAAAAGGCATGAAAATGTATATAAGCTCTATACAAATCGGGGTGTTTAGAAGCAATACTTGAAACATGTTCCCCTGAAAATTTTTATTCAATATTGAGGAGAAAAGATAAGGTTTTTTTTGTACAATGTTTCCGTTTTGACGGCACAGAAACGGATCAGGCACACAGCAGCGATGAACAGTACTGGAGATGCAGACTTCCTCTCTGAGAAAAGTCCGGCAGTTTCAATTCAAATACTTGAATTTAAAAGCTTCAAAAAAATGAAGAAAAAAAAACGAAAAAACCTCAGGAGTTTGGAAGGACATGCAAGAGACGCCAACACGAGGTCAAGAGTTTAAAAAAAAAAAAAAAATCTGATTTGAATTTTCTTCATTTGTTCGTCGGGTGGTTTGATCTTGCTGGGGAGGAACCTTCCTGTCGTCAGTGTCAAAGCTCCGACTCGGATCCTTTCTTCCCTTTCTTGTTTCCCTGGTGACCCAAACAAACGCAGGGGTGTTAATGACAGAAAAGCACTCAAGGGGGCGCCACCCTTTTACACCCGTGTGATTTTTTTTTACTTAACGCCCGACGGTTCTCTTATCTACATGATTCGATACGTTTTCTAGCATTTAAAATATCGTCGATCGCAATGAGCTCAACTGGACAGCAGGGGGGGATAGTGCTCCTGGTGGCACCACAGAGAGAGACACGATTCTTCACACGACTCATGGATCCAGATGGTAAATCCACTCAAGTGAAATGATGAAAACGTACCTGATGTTTGGGCTGATCTGACTGGAGACCTTTGACCTTGGACCGTTCTTGTTCAAGGGCAGCATGCAGTAATGACACCTGTACACACACACACACACACACAGCCAGAGAAATACAAACGATTGAGTGAAAAGAAAATGCAGTGAATTGATGAGTCAGAAAAAACCCACTCACCTGTGACGACAGCTCCTCTTTGATGTGAAGAAGTTCCTCCACCTGCAGCAGAATCTCTGCTTTGTCCTTCACTGGAGGCCAAACAGGAAGTTAAAGCAGAGAAAGAATAAAAAAAACACACTATCCGTGTGAACTCTACTCACTTTCTCCCTGTTGCAGCATTTTAAGCAGCTGAGAATTTCTTAATTTCACTTCTTTGTATTTGATCTGCAAACAGAAGTGAAAGATTCGCATGAATACACGTTTTAAAAAAATCGTTGATTAAAGCCGCACTACGTCATGTTTGACATCATTTTAATTTTGAGGCTTCAGTTTTTAAATGAAGTACTGACAGACTTTTAATGTGACCAGGAAGATATAAATCTATATTAATATAAATGCACACGCAGAATGTCGCAACCGATTCCATGACAGTGCAGTAAAAATGTAATTAACACTGGGTGGAGCCAGAAATAATATTTTCAATCGTAAATGTAGCTCATTTAATCTTCCTTTATTATTCTGTCATATTCAGTCATTTTGTTTAATCTTATTCATGTAGCCAAAGTAAAAACAAAAGTGTTCTGACCTCCCACTGTGAGATGGTGTTCTTCAGTTTATCCATCTCCTGGTCTTTCTTCTCCAGCTCATATTTAAGTTGTTCTGCGCGAGGGTCCTGACAAAAGAAGACCACATGGTGAGTCCTGGGTTTTGCAACGATAAAGACTTGTTTAACGTCCTCGCACCAGTTCAGGTTCTGAGCTCGCGGCGGTTTCCTGTCCTTGGTTCCCGGAATACTGATCCAGTCTCTTCTCCCGCTGAACGATTTTGGTCACGTCATCCTCCAGTTTGTTGAAGAACCGCTCCTCCGGCCCTGATCCCGGACCGGGGATACCTGACCTGCTGTCCTGCGGACCAAAACAATAAGAGACATGTTGAGTTTAAAATGAAAATAACATGATGTGTATAGAAACTTGTAGCCGAGTACGAGTAACAAGAGTAACAATAAGAGGTAAAGAACGGTAAAAGTCGGAGTCATCTAAAAAGTAAAGAACCTTAAGTACCGACCATTTAACATCACAAGACCATTTTAATATGGTAAAAAAAATATTCAGGTCGTCAGTTTAATGTTTATATTTTTCCTATTAGCGATAACTAGGAAGATTTTTCATACGTTTGTATTTTGCGGAACAAATTTCATTATTTGCATTGAGATTTATTAAAAGAAGAAACACTCCCCCCTGGCGGTGTGTAGTCGCAGGTGCCTATTTATGCCAAAAATGTAACTTGTTTACTCTATTTTTTACACATATATATAAAGGGTAAAAATCGATCTCACCTTCTCTGATTTTCTGTTGGACTGTTCTGAAGAAGAAAACAAAAAGGAAAACAGACATTATTAAGGAAGTATGACACAAACAAAACTTTTATACTAACACGGTGCATGTAAATATAAAAAAAAAAAAAGTTTTCCTAACCGTCAGACTGGAAATCCTGCAGGGAAACTGTCTTTTTTTCTTTTGCTTGCTGGTTCTTCTTTTTCTCCTTTTTTCCTCCCCCTTCTTTTCCTCGAGATTTGGGCGAGGTTGTGTTTGTGTTGTTCTGCTCAGGAACAAAATAATTGTTCACACGTCTGACAGAACGTTTTAATTTATCACACAAACAACGTCGACAACAAGTATGACGGTAGCGGATCAGTGGACGGTCTCGTTGTGTTATTAATAGCAACAGGTGTCGTAACATAAAGCATTTCTAACTCAATCAGAGGAAGGTGGAAGAACAAGGGATGAAAAAAAACAAAAAACAGCCTGCACCTGTGTATGTGTTTGTTTCTGCTTTTCAAATTCCAATTTGCTTAATATGAGAGCCTTTTCCAGGTCAGCTTCATACAGCTCTGAGGTCATCTGTGTCAGAGAGAAATCAGAATGACTGTTAATCTGTCCTTGTGCTCCGGTGACTACATTAAAATGAACACACATTTTCGTCTATAACTAAAAAGGAACAGATTACTCTGTTGTGATCCCATCAGAATCTTCACTCAAAACCATGCAGAGTTGTTTTAAAAGTTCCTTTACCTGCTCATCCCTCTGCTTCCATTGCTGCCAGCCTTCAGCAGGCATGGTGGGATTCCCCGGTGAACTACTGAGGAGAACGTTTGCGATCCCTGACAGGGACACGCATGGAGGAGGCGCGCTGGACTTCTGTGGAATCTTTTTGAAGGCGAGATTGCGGAGCTGAATAAAAGGTGTGTATGATTAGAGTTAATATTTCCAAACAACACTCATGTTAAAATAATAGTCTACCCAAATTTTAAACTTCACTCATTTCCTACTCTCGGGCTTCAATACAAGATGGACGTTACAGACGAGTGCTTTGGAGGTATTTGGATGTTTTTAAATGTGTTTATTTGGACAAAGACGACTGAGCTCCAGTCGCTACATTAAAATGAACATACATTTTTGTCTATAACTCTAAAAAAGGAACAGATTACTCTGAAAATAATCCCAACCCTTAATCAACATGAGAGCAAATAAGTGAAATTTTGAATTTTGGGAGATCTATGCCATTAAGAATAACAAACAAATATCATAGAAGAAACAGAAATGGAAAGTTGAAAAAAGCTTATGACCCCTTGTTGTCTGCTAGATCCTGCCATCCCATGCTTTTGCACAATTATACATACAGACCGTCTGCACACACTTCTACAGAACAATACATGAATTAATTTTTATTAAATGTTTTCTATTTTGACCTTAATGTGGACAACAAAAGTAGCACCTGAACACACGTAATGTTGTGTACAAGAACATTGCAAACCATTGTATGGTTGACTATGTCGATTATATCAACGTGAAAAAGAAAAGAAAATTGTCCATTAAATTTTAATTTAAATTTAGAAAATCTAAGGGAACGTTTAGTAAGCAAGTAAGTAATTTTTATTTATATAGTATAGCCTAAATACATACTGTACATAAGCGCTATATAAATACAATTTACTTACTTACAAAACGTATAAATACATATATAAAATAAAAGACAACATGTATAAATACATGAATAAATAAAAGAGAAAACGTATAAATATATACATAAATAAAAGACAAAACGTATAAATACATACATAAATAAAAGACAAAACGTAGAAATACATACATAAATAAAAGACAAAACGTAGAAATAAAAAAAAGTAAGTAATTTTTATTTATATAGTTCTTTTCAAGACCAGGGTCACAAAGCGCTTAAACAATCAAAACAACATTCAATAAAATATATACTTTAAAGGTCAAGATAGAACTGAGAACACAACAGGAGTTCCAGAAAATAAAGGAAAAGCCTGAACAAATAAAAATTTCAATATTACTGAGAAATAGTTGATCATAATCTAAAAAAAGTTTGTTAATACGGAGACATGATTACTTGCGTTTAAAAAATGTGAATTAGTACAATTATTAAAAAACAAAACATGATGTAGAGAAATATCACGACTTCCAAAAACAGCTGCACCCAGATGGACTCTTTGATGTTTTGTTTACAATACAGAGTCAAATGGTTCCATCAAAGACTAAAGTTTTCAACGTGTTGCTTGTAAACAGACTCTCACGTGAATCTGTTATTCATTAATACGTTAAATCATTTCTTTCAACTGAATAAATGTTATTACTTTCTTCCGTCTTGGTTTCACACAAAACAATGGGGACAGATATGATCAGATCATTAACCTAACAAAAAAAAAACGTTATTTAGAAACTGACCTCGTTTGCTTCACTCTGTTGCTGCTCCTTTTTCTTCTTCTTCTTGTCCTTCTTCTTGTCGCTCCCAGGGGCCACTTTGGCCCCGGCTTTCCCCGGCCGAGGCTTGCCGGACGAGTCCCTGCCGTTCTTGGTGGCGGTCTTGGCCGTGTCCGAGTTGTCGGAGTCCGAGTCGGAGTCGACCTGCAGGAGGGCGAAGCGAGAGGCGGTGGTGGGGACGGTGATCATCGCCGAGGATGCCATGTTTTCTCAGGAGTCACTGGGAGAGGAAACAAAAGTGAAATAAAAGATCGGTAAGAATCGAGTGGACGCCATTTCGTGATAGGTTCTCTTCATCATCTCACGAGTTAACACGTCAATAAACAGAAGGTTTCTAAAAAACAAAACAAAATGTGGACAGAAATAGCATGTTTGCTAGCAGCCGGAGCTAAGCTAGCTAACTGTACAAAGCTAAGGTCTGTGAGCGTTGAGGCAAGTTTTTAAAAGAGTCAAACGGTGTCGTCGTTGGCAGACATTAATGCACTTACGATTTTAATGTCTTCTGGAAACTTGCGAGTGTATTTTTTCTACACACAACAGCAGCAGCTTGAGGAGGTGAAGTACTTCTGTGAGGTACCAGCTACTGGAGTCTGCGGACGGAAGCCACGCGCGGACAAAAAGAAAAAATCGCGTCGCCCAAATTTTTACCTTTTTGGTGTCACGCTTTTTATTAACCCCTTAAAGATAAACGGTTTTTCTAATAATATTATTAAAACATTAGCCTTTGGAATTATACTTTCAAAAAACCACCAATGTAAATACGAATTATTTTTTATTATTTTATGAGGAATCTGATCAGATTATCTTGATATGAACTTTTAAAATATATAATCAGATCGAATGATAAACACTTACGCAAAAAAAGATCCTGTAATAATGTACGTCTTAAGTATGTTGGTGTTTATATGACGTAATATGGTGAGATCGAGCAGACTTCGTGGCGCAACGGTAGCGCGTCTGACTCCAGATCAGAAGGTTGCGTGTTCAAATCACGTCGGGGTCAAACTTTTTTTTTTTTAGCAAATAAAAAAGGTAGTTTCTACCTTAAATATGTTTTTTTTATTTTTTATTCAGTGACTCCTTTTTAATTTTCATACTGTCAACGAAATGTATAATCTTTACGAAATGTTCTTTATAGTGAAAACACTTTACAGCTTAATGTGGACAAAACTGAAACTCTGGTGATTGCTCCTGATGATACGATTCCAGGGTTGAGTCAGTACTTGGGTGACTTAGGTCAGTCTGTCAAACTGAGCCTGAGAAACCTGGGTGTTGTATTTGATAAAGACATGTCTCTTGTTCAACACTGTAGAAAACTGACCAGAAACTGTTTCCTTCAACTGCGAAAAATCTCTAAACTTAGGAAAATGCTGTCACAACATGATCTGGAGCTTGTAATCCATGCGTTTGTTTCTTCTCGTCTGGACTATTGTAACAGTTTGTTTTCATGTCTTAACAAGAAGGATTTGTCTCGCCTGCAGTTGATTCAGAACTCTGCAGCGAGAATTCTGACCCGCTCTAGTAGAAGAACTCACATTTCTCCGGTCCTTAAAACTCTTCACTGGCTTCCAGTTTCTTTCAGGATCAACTTTAAAATTCTGGTTCTTACTTTCAGAGCTATTCATGGTCAGGCTCCTCCTTACATCACTGATCTGATCCAGCCTTACACCCCAGCTCGGGCTCTGAGGTCTGTGGATCAGAATCTACTTATGGTTCCACGCACACGGCTCAGGACCAGAGGAGAGAAATCTTTTCAGGCTGTTGCTCCTAAGCTTTGGAACGATCTTCCTCTCTCTTTGCGCTTGATGGATCTACTGACTCCTTTAAGAAACATCTTAAGACGTTTCTATTTGTTCAGGCTTTTCCTTGAATTTCTCGAACTCCTGTGTTGTTCTCGGTGTTGTCTTGATCTTTGAAGTATGTACTGTTTTGAGTATTGTTTTGATTGTTAAAGCGCTTTGTGACCCTGGTCTCGAAAAGCGCTATATAAATATATATTACTTACTTACTTAATTACTTACTTTATCTTTAGACTTAGATTGTATCATCTTGTTCTTTCTCTTTATTTCTCTTTGTTCTTTTTTTATTTTGATACTTTTTATGAAAAATTGCTGTATTTGCTGTGGTGATTTTTCCCGAAGGAGACCTCCTGAGGGATCAATAAAGTTGAAAGAGAACCTAACCTTAGCTTAATACATACATAAGCGCTATATAAATACAAATTACTTACTTACTTACTTACAAAAATAAATAAAATAATAATAAAGTTTTACCTTACCTTACCTTACCTTACCTTACAAAACGTATAAATACATATATAAAATTAAAGACAACATGTATAAATACATAAATAAATAAAAGAGAAAACGTATAAATACATACATAAATAAAAGACAAAATGTATAAATACATACATAAAAGATAAAACGTATAAATACATATATAAATAAAAGACAAAACGTATAACTACATACATAAATAAAAGACAAAACGTATAAATACATATATATAAATAAAAGACAAAACGTATAAATACATATATATAAATAAAAGACAAAACGTATACATACATATATATATAAAAGAGAAAATGTATAAATACATAAATAAATAAAAGACAAAACGTATACATACATATATATATAAAAGACAAAACGTATAAATACATACATAAATAAAAGACAAAATGTATAAATACATACATAAATAAAAGTCAAAATGTATAAATGAATAAATGTATATATATATATATACATAGAAATAGTACCGTTCTTCAAATTACAAATTAAACGGAACTCATTTATTTATTTTGATATTTATCCTCACATTTATCTATACATTTTTTGTATGTATTTATAAATGTGTTTATACTTCATTCAACTTCCTTCATAGACACTTTCATCTGACTGACGTCATGGACGTTTTCGACATAGGACTTCGTGGCGCAACGGTAGCGCGTCTGACTCCAGATCAGAAGGTTGCGTGTTCAAATCACGTCGGGGTCAAACTTTTTCAAACACAAGTCAAGAATCATAGACACGCCGAAATTATTTAGTTTTTTGTTGCGAATATCGTGTTTAATTAATAATTCAAACACAAGTAAAAAAAAAAAACACACATGTATGTACAAGATTAAATAGATGATTATAAAAGTAATAAATAAAGAAATCTTTTCATTTCTATCAAGCGGCAAGAAAAAATTTCAAGTGCAGTGATGGAATGAAACAGTCCAAGACAGAAATTAAATTAAGGCACATTTTTGAAGATTTTCTATCCTAATGCATAATTTACAAGGCACCCCCACAACAGAAAGACATATGAGGAGAAACCAAAAAGTACTTTGTTCTCCTCTTTCCATTAGAAGAATGCATTTCTAAGAGTTGTTTGCGAAAACAGAATTTGGCAGAAATTGGAGAAGAAAATTGAGTGAAAAGTGCCAACAATTGCATATAAACTACAGTTAAAACCACAAACAATACATGTGTATGATTGTCGACCAGAAGTGTCTATTTAAAGACCGGAAGTAGTCAGTATTAAGTATGAATGTGTTGATGTTATGATTGTCTCTTCACACGCTGTCATTGTTGGTCTGAACCTCAATGGAGTCTATAAGAGAGAGGGACTCAGTGCTGCTTTCGAACTCAGGGTGGCGCCCCCTGGCGGCGGCCGCCTTCTGCTGCACCTCAGTAGGCGAAATCTGCCTCAGTTGCCTGCGTCGTATACGAGCCGTGGTCATCTCCATGTTGTCCCCGATGAGCGAGGACGTCCCTGGTTTCTTCTCCTGGGACGGGGCGAGCAGCAGGTGTTTGGCTTTGTTCTGACTCTTGACCAGAGAGGAAGTGTACGGAGACTGGCGTCTCTCGGGGTCCTGCCGTCTCTCGGGGTCCTGGCGTCTCTCGGGGTCCTGCCGTCTCTCGGGGTCCTGCCGTCTCTCGGGGTCGTGGCTCTTCTTCTTGTCGTGGGGGGCCTTCGTTTTGGCCTGAGGGTCGTCACCGCCATCCACCCGCCGGTGCGTCTGAGCCTGCTGGGTCTGTGTCGGGAGGTTGTCCGGGTGTGGCTGACTAGTACCGGGAAGGTCCCGGGACTTCCTCACCAGCTTCCGATAATGACTCTTGTAGAAAAAAAGCTCCTTCTCCAGATGCTGGATTCTCTCTTGGTCGCCGTTGTTTCCCAGACTTCCTTCTGCCATCACACGTGGAGAGCAAAATGTTTAAAGAAGCTCCAGGAAGATGAAGATCCAAACATCTGCTCACCTTTGAGGCCCTGCAGCAGCAGCTGGATGCTGTTCTGATGCTCCCTCAGCTGCTGGGTCAGACGACGATCCGTGTCCAGGGCCAGACACTGCATGGCCGCCTCCTTCTCCTTCAGCATCACCTCCTGCTCCTTCCTGTGGAGCTCCAGCTCCTCACACTGAACCAGCAGACGACGCTCCACCTCCCGGAGACAGACCACCTGAGAAGGAAGATGAGAATAACCACCGAGGCATCTTCGAGCGACACACGATCTCACCTTGTTGAAGTATTTGACCAGCAGCTCCGACACCTCCGGGTGAGACAACTCCTTCAGCTTCACGATGATGTTCTGAGGAGGATCGCTGCTCTGGGATGGACTCACGGACGAGTCCGAGATGGACAGGTTCCTCTGCTTGTCCTGGATGGAGCGGTTTTTAAACTCCAGAGCGGCATCGAGCGCTTCGATGGCTTCTTCCAGCTGGAGTCTGGACTGTTCCTCCTTCAAGAACCGAAACAAACATGATTTACAATCTCAATTGTGTCTTTAAGAAAATGTGTTATTCACAATGTAAACTCTTATCTTTAAAGAAATGTGTTATTTACAATACAAACTGTATATTTTATTAATGTGTTATTTACTATGTAAACTGTTTATTTAAACAATCTTGTTTTTACCATAAAAACTGATAAATATAATAAACAATAACTATTGTATTTAATAATAATTATAAATGTTTTGATAATAATAATCATAATAAAGGTGTTATTTACAATGTTAACTGTATATTTAAATAAATATATTATTTATGTAATCGGTATATATTAATAATGTGTTAATTACATTTAAAACTGTTTATTACAATAATATTATTATTTACCATTTAGACTGTATATTTAAACAAATATATTATTTACAATGTAGCCTATATTATTTTAAATAAATATATTATTTACCATGTAAACTGTACATCATAATAAATGTAAATGGTATATTAAAACAAATGTGTAATTACATTGCAAACTGTATATTTAAATAAATATATAATTTACCATGTTACTCTTTCTTTACATACATATTTACTATATAAACCATATTTAAAATTGACTAGTAAATAAAAAAAAAAATGTATTTATTATCTGTAAGTGTTATTTTATCAGAAAATATCTATTTTATTAACCTTGTATTTTTCATTTATTTACTGACAATTATTACAGCAACTTTTTATTTTATTTTAATTACAATTATAATTATTATCTTGATCATAATTTAACCACTATCTATCTGTGCCATGACTCCTTTAAGACACATGTTTATATTACTATAATTAAATATAATATTATTAAATCAAAACAAGAATGGGGATTGGGATTACAATCATTATAACGTTTTTCTTATTGCATTAAGCAAACAATTTCCAATTCAGGATTTAAAAGTGATGAAAAAAAAACTTTTGAACTCCTAAAAACCAACAGTTGGCTGCATAACTAACGCTGACCTCCGCCGTCAGCACTTTCTGGTCCTTCAACTGTGCGTCCAGAGAGTCTCTGCGTTGCTGCAGCGAGTCCTTCTCCTCCTCCAGATCCTCCACGGTGAGTCCTCGGGCTCGTCGGTCCGTCCGGCTCTGCAGCTCCTCCTCCAGGGACTCCAGTCGCACCGACACATGCAGGAGGTCCTGGTTCAAGGCCTGCGAACAGGTTCTGCTGTCAACGTGTCGACGTCATCCATAAACGGATGGATAACGTGGTCCAGACGAGGGAGGTACACACCTGGCTAGAACGCAGCTTCTTCACCTCCAGCTTGTTCTTCTCCTCCAGACACTGCTCTCTCTCCAGCAGGAGCTCCGCCCTCATCCTCAGGTCCTCCTCCCAGTCCTCCAGCTTGGCTCTCCTCTGCAGGAACTCTTCCTCCGCCTCCTCCAGCCAGCGAGTGTCGCAGGTCTGAGAAGGAAAAGAAACAATAAACAAGATGAATAAAAGAAAAGTCTATTTTTATTCTACGTTACCTTCTCTGTCTCGTCCCGTGGGTTGCTCTTGCAGATGATGGAGCCTGAGCTCTGTCCCTGCAAACATTTGATCAACATCCATGATCTTGTCTAACTTTCTTCTCAGGTTAGATTTATTAAAGATAAAAAAGGTTATTTGAGCTTTTACTACAAGAGCTTTGGATGCGTGTCAGAGGTCAGCGGCAACGTTGTGAGACCAATGGCATCAGATGACGGAAAAGTTTCCAGGTATATTCGGAGCCATAGTGAAGGTTTTGATAGAGTTCAATCTAAGCTACTCAAAAGGTGAGTTTCATGATACAGTTGCTGAGGTTTCATGATACAACTGATAATGTTTCATGATACAGCTGATGAGGTTTCATGATACAACTGAAGAGGTTTCATGATACATCTGATGATGTTTCATGATACAGCTGATGAGGTATCATGATACAACTGATGAGGTATCATGATACAACTGATGAGGTTTCATGATACGGCTGATGAGGTTTCATGATACGGCTGATGATATTTCATGATACAGCTGATGAGGTTTCATGATACAACTGATGAGGTTTCATGATACAGCTGATGATATTTCATGATAAAGCTGATGATATTTCATGATAAAGCTGATGATATTTCATGATAAAGCTGATGATATTTCATGATACAGCTGATGAGGTTTCATGATACAACTGATGAGGTTTCATGATACAACTGATGAGGTTTCATGATACAACTAATGATGTTTCATGATACAGCTGATGAGGTTTCATGATACAACTGATGGGGTTTCATGATACAACTGATGGGGTTTCATGATACACGTAATGATGTTTCATGAAACAGCTGATGAGGTTTCATGATACAACTAATGATGTTTCATGATACAGCTGATGAGGTTTCATGATACAACTGATGGGGTTTCATGATACAACTGATGGGGTTTCATGATACAACTGATGAGGTTTCATGATACAAGTGATGAGGTTTCATGAAACAGCCGATGATGCTTCATGATACAACTGATGAGGATTCATGATACAAATTTTGATTATTCATGATACAGCTGATGAGGTTTCACGAAACAGTTGTTGCTGTTTCACAAAACAGTTGTTGATGGTGTGAATAAAAAGGTCGCAGAAAAAAGACATTTTTGATGTTTTGATGACCAAAGAAAAGCTGTAAAGTCCGATAACGGTTCATCTACCGACCTCCTCGCAGTGAAACCTCTCTCCGTTGTTCCGAGCGTCCTGCTCTCGCCTCAGCTGGTTGGACAGCTCGGCTCTCTTCAGCCTCATCTGCTGCAGGTTCAGGTGAAGCTCGGAGCGCGTCTGCCGGCTCTGAACCGACAGCCTCGCCAGAACATCAGCGTCGCTGCCGTCGCCGCTGTCTCTGCCGTGTCGGCTCACGGCTCTGGTTTCCTTGTCTGCGGCGAGAATGACGGACGAGATTGATCGTCACGGTGACATCAGAGCCAGAGGTGATGATAATAAACAACAACACAGACCGGTTTTATCCAGCTCTGTGATGAGCTCTTCCTTCATCCTCATGTTGACGGACAGCTCGTGGATGCTTCGCTGAAGAACGCTGACTTTTTGGGATTTTCTTCTCAGAACGGCTTCTTTGGAATCTTAAATAAAGATCGCAATGTTGCAGTTATAGATTTATTTTTATTCACTATTTCCAAACCGTTGGTGACTGTCGATGTTTTCACGCTCACCTGAGTTCTGTTGGTTTTGTTGGATGAATAAAGTGGATATTTCTGTCCCGCAGATCTGGTCTTGGGTGGATTTCTTGGGACGGACGGTCCACGTTGAGTTCAGAGACGGCCTGAGGACGTGTTAAAATGACGTGTCAACAATCTACCTTTTTGTCAAATATAAATATATAAATCAAGCTTATACTTAAGCTTATTTAAGATTAAATAAATAATAGATAACTATGAAAGTGTATCAGTGACTTCAGAACATTGAATAGTTGAATTTAACTTTTCAAATGTCAAAACTGGTGTTTTTTTTAGGCATTTTATAAAAATTGAATTAAAAAATTGAAATGTTGAATTTCTTTTCTTTATAAATATATATGAATTTAATTGTGTTTATTGAAACCTTAAATTTGTGATTAATTTAAATAATTGAACATTTTTAATTAATTAATGCAATTTGTACAAAAAAGAGTTATATATATTAGATATAGATATATAATATATAATCAAATAACTCAAAATTATTTATTTCCTGCAAATTCAATATTTCTTCGTTCATAGCCTTTTAAATTCATTGTGAAAATGTTGCTAAACTAGGACCATCATCTTTATATTGAAGTTAAAAATTTACCAAAAGCAGGAATGAGTTTGATTGTTTTCATTCTTTATATATTCTAATAGCTTTTATCTACTTTAACATTATTATTATTATCGTAAGTCTATGTCGTATGTTTAAAAGCCTCTCATCTTATTTTAAATCCTTTATAGTCATGTAACTGAACTAACCATCCGGTAGTTTTTGGCCTTGAGTTTGACAGACTTTAAGCGTGAACAAGAAACTTATTTTTAAAATTCATGTTTCTTACCTTAACCGCTTTTTTCCAGCCCCGTCCTGGTCGTCCTTCCTGATCTCCCTGTGCAGCTCGGGCAGGCGGACCTCGGTGGTCATCTCCAGCTCGGCCAGCAGGAGCTGACCTCTCATCTTGTAGGCGGCCGTCAGTCTCTCCAGCGAGCAGACGGGAGGACTGGAGTGGATCTGTGCACAACAACGCATCACACCGTGAAGACTCTGACGCCGACACCTGGTCCAGGACCCACCTGACGGTCCGGTTTGCTCCTGAAGTCCTGCCTGCTCAGAGGGGCGCTGGAGGGTCTCCTGTCTGGGAAGGTCTTCCTTCCAGGTGTGACTTTCCTCAGGTTGCAGATCTCCTGACGCAGCTGATCGATGAGCATCTGATGATCCAGCAGCTGTTTGGTCTGAACCAGCATCAGAAGACATCAGATAACCTTTCATGGGTCGATCTATGGAGCGTTGATCTCACCTGTAGACGCGTTCGCTCCTTCTCTTGGTCCAGAGCTTGAAGGTGAGCTTCACATTCCTGGGGACGTGAGTCGACCTCTTTCCCTCCGTGACAGGATTCAGCTTCACTCTGCTTCAACGATTCGACGTCCTGTGATTCAAACAACTTCTTTCAAGTCATTTGTTTCTGAGAGAAACTCTCCCTGTGAGGCCCACCATTGTGTTATAGTAGTTGGCCAGTAGGGGGCGGTGTTATTCGATATTACTTTTACTAGTGATCGAAGAGTTTTCACAATATCGTTTTTTTAAATCAGACATTTAACAGTGTCTCAAACCTTGACCAGATGGCTGCCAAATAACCTGTTGACTTAAGTACAGCGAGAAGATGGTTTCTGAAGCTCGTTTAATTTGAAAACCAGATGCTTTTATTTTGCTCTACTTCCTTTTCTCACCTCACGGATGTATCAAGAGTTACTAAGAGTCTTAAATGATTTCAAAGGGAATTTAACATTTTAAATATTGGAACTTTTTCTTTTTCTTTTTTTTAATGTTTTGAGCATTGTTTTACTTTTCTAAACAAGTGAATTCATTTATTTCTAAATTGTATGGTGGATGTTCTTTTTAAATTAATTAATATATATTTATAATTTGTATATTGATTATTATTTTGAAAAATATAATAAAAAATGTTTCAATTTTTTTAAACATCCTCAGTCTTTCTAAATTCAATATTTTAAATTATTTTTTGTAACCTTTTTCATTTAAAATTAAAAATGTTAAACGTTGTAAAACTACCAACGTAAATATATATATTTAAAATTGAGTTTTATATTCTCATTCCAATAATTCAAAAAAAGTATTTCCTAAATTCAAAAGATTCTTATTCGTAGCCTTTTATAAACAATATAAAATTGTTGGTATAATAGAAAAATTTAAAATAGAAATTAAATTGCAAAAATCTTCTTCAATTATTATAAGGGTTAACTTTTAATTATTAAAAACAAATATCAACCTTTCAATATAAAAATGATTGAATTAATTTATTTAATCAAAACTAATTCAACCTTTTAATATATATATATATAACTTATTGAATTCAATATATAATTATATATATATATACTGTATATATTTAATAAAATTCAATCTTTCAATTTAGAAACTATTGAATTAAACTGCTTTTTTTTTTATATTTCAACAGAAAAAAAAAGTTGAAACATTTGAGATGTTAAATTCAGACAATATGTCACTGATTTACTCCATACATTATGGTTTATTACACTATAATGACACTTTCTTACCTCACACTTCTGGAGTTCCTGCCTCAGCTGGATTTCTTGTTCGTCCCCCTCGTCCACGCTCTCGGCTTTTTCCGTCCGGTGGTCTTCATCTTTCAGGATGACACTCGGCGTCTTCGCTTTATGTTCTCGCTCCTCGGGCGGAGCTTCGCCGGCGTCCCAGGGCGTCACGCACGGCTTGTACTCGGCTGGCCCCGTGGTGGCCCTCGGCCGGTTCCTGATGTGGCGGGCCTTGGAGGCGAACTGCAGGACGTTGAGGGTCTCGTGTAGGCTTTGGTCGGAGGGGCTGACACAGGCCACCATCAACGTGTGAGCGGTGCCTCCCAGGGAGTCCCGGAGCAGACGGGTGATCTTGGCGTCCCGGTACGGGATGTAGGCGCCGCTCAAATGGCCGCCGGCGCGATTTCGGCCATTTTCCGAGAGGGCCAGGATGACGTTGCCCAGTGCCAGCAGCCCACTGTTGATGTTGACCGACTCCTTGAAGCGGGTGCCGGTGTTGCCCGTCTTGCCCGCCCGCTCCAACCCGGCCAGGTCCACCAGGTAGATCTTGGAGAAGAGGACCGAGCGCGACTCCTGCTGGGTGACGAAGAGCGTGAGGATGGCGTGCGAGCGGCTGGACTGCTCGTTCATGCCGGTGCTGCCCGTGTGACGAAGGGCGTTGCCTGTTCCCAGAACCGACAGAAGGTCCTCCGCCGAGGTGACCATGGTCTCCTTGGCTCCTTTCACCACTGAGACAACAGAGATGTTCAGCAAGAGAAGGACGGGGGCAACAAAACCACCTCCATGATCCAGTTACTCAAGGGGCCAAAGTGTTTTGGCCAAAGTTTTTACTCTTAGAAATTTCATCTTAATGATCTCTATGTTTGTCACTTAAATTTGATTCATTTTCACTGTTATTGGAAATCTCTGTATAATTGTTGATATGAATCATCTATCTTCCTTATCTTATCTTAAACACTGGCATCTTAATAGGTCACCATGGCAACATGAACAATAATCTACACTAGAGAGAAGGCGGAATATCAACGAAGTGATCCATTTTCATACATAAGGCAAATGTTGTTCTACTGAGTTTGAAATCTTCTTAGTAATTATGTCTCAAGTACGGTGGTCCAGAGGTGAAAATATATATACAAAGAGTTTGTCAATTTTTTCAGAGTTTGTAAATCTGCTTAGAAATGTGTACATTAGTTTTAGGAAATTGTTATTTTGTTTCAGAGTTTGTAAATTTGAGTTTGAAAATGTTTTTCAGAGTTTGTAAATTAGTTCTAGTGTTGGTAATTTTGTTTCAGAGTTTGTAGGTGAGTTTCAGAATTTGCAATTTTGTAAATTTGTTTTAGAGTTTGTAATTTTGTAAAAACATTTCAGAGTTTGTAATTCTGTAAATTTGTTTCAGAGTTTGTAATTAAGTTTCACAGTTTTTCATTTTGTAAATTTTGTTCAGAGTTTGTAAATGTGATTCAAAGTTTGTACATTTGTTTCAGTGTTTGTAATTTTGTTTCAGAGTTTGTAATTTTGTTTCAGAGTTTGTAATTTTGTTTCAGAGTTTGTAATTTTGTTTCAGAGTTTGTAATTTTGTTTCAGAGTTTGTAATTTTGTTTCAGAGTTTGTAATTTTGTTTCAGAGTTTGTAATTTTGTTTCAGAGTTTGTAATTTTGTTTCAGAGTTTGTAATTTTGTTTCAGAGTTTGTAATTTTGTTTCAGAGTTTGTAATTTTGTTTCAGAGTTTGTAATTTTGTTTCAGAGTTTGTAATTTTGTTTCAGAGTTTGTAATTTTGTTTCAGAGTTTGTAATTTTGTTTCAGAGTTTGTAATTTTGTTTCAGAGTTTGTAATTTTGTTTCAGAGTTTGTAATTTTGTTTCAGAGTTTGTAATTTTGTTTCAGAGTTTGTAATTTTGTTTCAGAGTTTGTAATTTTGTTTCAGAGTTTGTAATTTTGTTTCAGAGTTTGTAATTTTGTTTCAGAGTTTGTAAATTTGTTTTAGAGTTTGTCATTTTGTAAATGTGTTTCAGAGTTTGTAAATGTGTTTCAGAGTTTGTAATTTTGTTTCAGTTTGTAAATTTGTTGTAGAGTTTGTCATTTTGTTTAAGAGTTTGTAATTTTGTTTCAGAGTTTTTCATTTTGTAAATTTTGTTGAGAGTTTGTAAATGTGTTACATAGTGTGTATATTTGTGGAGTTTGAAAATGTGTTGAGTTTTTAAATTATTTCCAGAGTTTGTAGATTTTCTTTTCAGAAAATTATTATTTTCTTTCAGAGTTTTGAGTTTGTAAATTTGTTCTTGACTTTCTACATTGGTTTCAGGATGAAAAGATAAGACGCACAGGTTTAGAACTATAGATTGAAATATATTTTGTGGATCTCACAGTGAGAAATATACATTTTAAGCATCAATTCTAAGTAGAAATACACATATCAGTGTCCAATAAGACTAATTAAAAATACAAAGGATCCAATATTGTACTAAAGTAAAAAATAAAATGGCAATGTAAAAAAGTAAGATATAAAGTCCAGGCCAAATAGAATAACTTGCCGGTCAAGATTTGGCCCCCAGACCATGAGTTTGTCACATGTGCTCTACATTAACATGGAAGTTTTTCTTTGAGTAACGGTTACACAAGTTTTTGAATAGTCTTAGAACAAGTTAAACAATACTTGTGTGAAGTAACTCATAGAGACACACGAGTTGATCACCTGTGTTTCCTCTGTCGTCCTCTCGGATGTGAAGTCCCTTCTGACTGGTGTTCAGCTCCAGCAGGTCCAGCAGTTCCTCCCTGTAGACCTCCATGTACGAGACCCTCACCGTCGACGAGACTCCGTCGCTGTTCTTCTTATTGTCCAGCAACAAAAACAGATCCTGCGCCACACAGTCGATGATTCCTTCTTCTTTGTCTGAGGAGGAATGAAAAAGTCATTGAAAAATTCATAGCGTCGACCTTCAGATAAAAACTGTAAAAATTATGATTTTTTTTCCTTATCTTGGTTAGTTTTTGTGTCTATTTTTGGGGTAAACGTGACTGTAACAAATCAGCTAATGTGTCAAGAGAAACAGACTAATGTTAATTTAAATAAATGATCATCTTTTTTCAAAACAAAACCAATTTTAGATGTTAATAATCAACAGAAGATAAATTATACGTAATACTTTCTTTTTGTGCAGCCTCGTAACAAGTGCCTCGTGGACCCTTTAGGATCTTTTATGAAATCGTGTTCACCATAACCACACCCACTTTGCTGTCGTTGGTTAAACAACAAGGTTTGTCACCGCACGTCATGAATCCCTGAAGTCTCCACCTCCAAGGGACTTCTTGTATAAACAATGGAGGCCGCGATTACAGCTGGCTGGAGGAGGAGTGAAGCCATTATTACGTCATAATGGACTCCGCTCTCGTAACCTCTTGTTCGTCCAGATTTCGGACGGTGGAGAACTTTATAAAGAAACATGTGAGAAAGTAAGTAAGTAAGTATTTTTATATATTAAAAAAATATATACTATATAATTATAATTATTGGATTAAGTTGTATGTTTTAATTCTAAATTTCATGTGTATTTATCCCACCTAAATATCCTAAACTGCAAATTAATTTTATATATATATATATATATATATATATATATACACACTAGATCTGAGAGAAAATAATTGAAGGAAAGCCCTAACTTTAGAAAGTTATATTAAGAGTTAAACTAATAATTGTTCATAAAAAATAAATCCAGAATAAAATGTGTATCAGTTCGACATCGATCAAAAAAAGTATTTCCTAAATTCAAAAGTTTCTTTCGTAGCCTTTTATATACAATATAAAATGTTGGTGTAATACAAAAAAACGAAAATAGAAAAATATTCTTCAACTATTACCTTTTTAATTATTAAAAACAAAAAAAAATTCAACCTTTCAATATAAAAATGATCTTTCATTTATTTAATCAAAACTATTTCAACCATTCAATATATATATATAAGTTATTTAATTCAATATTTTAATCAAATTAAATCTTATTAATCGATCATTATTCTACAGTCAACTTCTTCTCATGGTGGTCCCGTGAACGCAGCACTCACCGAGCTTCCCTCCTCCCAGCGTGAAGGTCTTCCCAGACCCGGTCTGTCCGTAGCAGAACACGGTGGCGTTGAAGCCCTCCACCAGGGCCTCCACCAGGGGCCTCACGCACGACTCGTACACCTCCCTCTGGCTGGCTCCGGGTCCGAACGCGTGGTCGCAGTCGAAGATCCGGTCGGTGCCGATCAGGACCTGGCTGGAGCCCGGGACCACCCGCGCGCACACCTGGTGGTTCCGCAGGACCTCCTTGGGCAGCAGAGGACGCACGCGCACCGCCACACGCACGCAGACCTCACCCATGACGCCCCCCTACTTTACACCTTTTATTCCACGACTAGAACTCTCATGGTTCTTGTATCACCTCGATCCAGGTGGTCCAGGGGGGGTCGCGACTCTCCTCATCTCCACCTGCGACACTTTCTCTGGAAGAGTTTGTGAAGAAAACTCTCGGTTCCTGGAACCACTGGTGAGATGAAAGCGATTGAAATGTGAGAATAAAGTCGATGTTTTGACGCGATTAAAGTCAAGAGAAAGAGAAGAAGAAGAATCACTTGACTTCGGTGCTGGAGCGACGAGTCGCGTTTGTTGTCATTACTGGTTGTCATGGAAACCAGTGAGCGGGAGGAAAAAAAGAGGTTTCAGGGACACGGTTAAACTACAGCGACCACTAACGTCAAGAGTTTGCAACTACATGTATTTTAAACATATTACCTTTTTATTTTCTCAACATTGAGGCGAAAAAATATTTTTTATCGATATTTAAGTTATGTTAGTTATATATTTTAGTTATAAACCAAATTATTTATTGATCTAAAAATTGAAGATATGATGACGTTATAATAAAAGTGTATATGACGTGATTGTTAAACTTTACAGAGCTTCATTTAAGACCTGGATTCAATATTCAAAACTCGAATTATTACTCGAAATATTTTCTTTTGGATCCAATTCTCTTTATGAAATTAACAATATATGTTAACATATTTCAAATACATTATAGTTTAAGTTAAGCTTTAATTCTGGAACTCTTTGTTACTATTTAAAACATAGCGTTTAAATTTAATCGAAATTAAACACATTTTAATTCTGTAGACATTTTGTGTTTTTAAGTGAGTTTCCATGGCGATGAACCTTATATAATGGCTCTTAAAAAAGCCTGCAGACCTTGTACTAGTCAAAAAATTACAGAAGTCCACGGCAATAATTTATAAAAAGAAAGTTTTCGGGTTAGTTTTTTCAAAGGACATTTTTCAAGATTATAAATATGTCGGATTATCATTTTACCGGATTTTTTGATCAAATTCTTGAATGTATCTTATGAATTATGAAGAATTATGAAGTATCAAGTATTTCAGGTCCAGGGATTTGTACATTTTTCCAGTTTTCTGTGGAATATTTTTTCCTGAACTATCGAGATACTTAGAAGCCGGCGACGACTCTTATTTTCTGCACCCAAATCCTTAGTAATATTTACAATGTATGGTGATTTGTTAAAATAAAAATGGATAAATCAAATATTTATATAACATGATCTTGATGATTCAGCACAAAATATGATTCCTAAAAACAGCGTGAAAAGAACGAGCACGAAAAACAGAAGTACAGAAAATAATTAGAAAAACATAAACATTGACTACAAATGAACCCCCCAAAAGTTGTTAAATATGTATTGATTTATAATCGTCCATATTGATTTTTTTCTGACAGCAACAGACTTTATTGATGTCAAGTCTCAAATATATGTCACAGAACAAATATTCAAGTCTTATTCCATTAGCACCGAGGAACAAAAGACTCAGTTCTCATGTCTTCAAGATGTTCGAACCATAAAAGAGCCGCACTGACGTCCACGAGTCAGTAGTAGATGCAGCGAGTGTGGTGAATGGGGATGTGAGACATCTCTCTGTGGTGCTTCTTCGCAAACGGCCACAAGTAAAAGTCGATGATCGCCGAGTTGATGCTGCAAGTCTGTCCATCTCTGTCCTGGATCAGTTTACAGAGCCGACCTTTGATCTTCTCTACAGCCCATATGGAGCAACCTCGGATCTCGACTTCTCTTCTGTCTCCTGAGCTCAAGATCTCGCCTGAAGGAAGCAAACGTTGGTGTTTTGTTGTGAAAGAAAAGATGTTAAGCTGTAATATTTCCCACCATTCTTCAGCGACTGCATCAGTCCGTCAGAGTATCTCAGCACCCCGAGGTGGACCAGAGCCTGGGGTACCCTGTAGTCCGCAAACATGGTGATCCAGTCCATGTTGGCGATTTCTCCCGCTCCTCTGGCCTCCATGGCCCCCCAGCAGTCGGCCACCAGGATCTGAGCACGCTTGTAGAAGGAGATCCGCTTCCCCTGGAACAACATCTGGATCTTAACAGCCATGAAAACACACTTGAAAAACCTTATCAATATTTCAAATGTATCCAAATGTGTAGTTGATCTCAAGTTGATGGACTTCGGGACACTGCAAGGGTCGATTTTAGGACCTTTTTCTTTTTAAGATTTACATACTTCAGTTATGCTGACCCAGCTTTATATTTATCTCCATTTTAAAACTAACTTTCAAAAGATGGAAGACAAAAAAACCTTCTTCAACGCAATATATGACGATATATTTATTTTATCATCCCTGAGGCTCAGAAAAAATTGTATACTTTTAATCAAATACCTGGGTAAAAATATGAGTTAGTGGATTTATCTTTTATCCACATATATGACACACCTTTCCTAATCCCATTCAAATATTTGTGGAAGTTTCTCTCCAAGGATCATAACAGCAAGAATCGATTGTTAAAACACACAATATGTCTCGACTCCGGCTCCTTAGCAACGAGCCGCAACAACGCCGGTCATGATATTGAACCCGTTTTAGAATCCGGCCCCCCGGGGCGCTGTGGTGCACAGGTTACGACAATCAAGAGGACATTTTAGGGTTTGTGGTCCATATGTGTGTGTATATTTTTTGACTTGAACTGTTGATAAAGGTTTTAACAAGGCTGAAGATTTTTTTTTTTCCTGTCACTTAACTAATTTGATTCTTTTTTTTAAAACATTTTTTTAGCAAAAAATAATGTAAAGTTTGATAATAGACATTTTACAAAGACGACAGACGGAGAGGAAGTAAATGTATATTCAGTCAAATGTGTAACATACAATAAAACTCTCTGAGCATAAAACACAAAAATAACAATAAAATATTCTTATATCTTCTGCCTTTAAAGAAAATGTTGCATGATTTCAGTTGGAAAAGTATGTATTAAAGGTTTTGTAATTAACTTAAAAAGTAAAACTAAATATTAGCACCATTAATACAGTAGTTATTGTTTGACTTAGGGACCGTCACAATTTCCATTTTCAAACAGGAGAATAGTGTAAAAAAAACCACACAAGACAATAAAAATAAAAACAATAAAAATAGTAATAATAATAATAATACCATTTCTAATAGCAGAATGAATAAAATAATAAATAAATAAAAACATTAATTACAATAAAAAATTAAGGTATTAATATAATAATATAATTTTGGTTTGTGTATAAGCGGGTTAGGAAGAATCTAAATCATCATGTAGATTTTTTATTTCTATACTAATATTTTTACATAAAAGTAAGTAAGAAATTCCCTTATTAAGAAAATGGAACTGAGCAAAAGAGACGCAGCTGCTGCTCCATGTCTGACCAGAAGATGGAACTCTAACATCACATTCATTGGCTGAGCAACAGTTTCTATAAAACTGTTTTCTAAAAATTAATGAAATAAAATATGAGCAGATGTTAAGTTTTTTGAGCGGAGAAGAAAAAAATGTCTTCATTTCGTGTTGATTTTGTTCAGGGCTTTATAAATGAATCATCACATTTAATTGTAATTCAAGACTTACAACATGATCAGAAATCGGCTTGAAAAGTGAACCCCCAAACCTGGTACGAAGCCTCGTCCCTGTACGAGGGAATCTTCTCCACGACCAGCTCCACCATGGCCCGGGCGTCGTTCCCCGCCTGGCTGACGAAACTCTGGAAACTGCCGCCATGTTGGAGCAGCACGCGGCCGCCCTCGGTCAGGACCTGACGGACACAGGGGGGGGGTCAGCAGAGACTTTGACACTTGACCCTAATCGATGCAACAACAGGTGAGCGAACACGGGTCCAACACTTCTCTTATCTGCCAATTAACGTTTTCATCCGGTCCTCATGGGTCGTCCTTCTTTTCACAGGCTCGTGTCGCCTTCAATTACGCTTCAGCTAAACTCGTTTCTAGACGCAACACTCAAGAACATGAGGTCCAGAAATAAACATGACGATGACTCAGAGCGGCTGAGCGGTGACCCCGGCGCACACGTACCGAAGCCATCGATGGAATCATCATTAATAACAGTTTATTTGTTCGCTGGTTCTGCAACTGTTGCGCGAGGGATTAGTCGGAATAAAACGAGAGCTGACGTCGAGGTCAAAGGTTAATGACTACAAGTGAACGGAGTGTTAACGAGAGCTGCGACGGCTTCCTGTCATAGCGTGTAATGAACTGTTGGGAGACGACGGTGATTCGCCAACTGAGGCGTGAATTGAAAAGCATCGTCTAATTGTTACATTAACGACAGGAAAAACCCCGTTCACACCTGAATCAAAGGCAGGAAGTTAATTATTAAGTAAGTAAAATAACAAGACTTGATGGAGGTCGTTGAAACAAGAGGCTGTTTCACTGTAACTATTGGAAATATGAAGTTCTTTTCTTCATCGAAACTACTTGCACAGTTTTTCGCCCGCCTTACAGGATTTAACACACCACTTATCTGACAATTTTCCAGATCAATCTTAAGATGGAAAATATATTTTTTTGAAGGCGATGGAGTAGGAAAGCAGAGCCTGTTAAGATTTACTAAGACTGGTTAGCTCGCCGGGATAAAAATTCTTTCCGTCTGTACATGTCCATTATGATGAAATAGATAAAAGAAAAAGGTAGGATTATAAAGTGTCATTTGCCACAAGTTAAATTGGTCAAATTGTAGTTTAATTGGATAGAAAATAGTTTAAATATAAATCATACAATTAATTTATAAATTATTTTGATATTCATTTTAGTTGTTTTTGTTTAATTGATCAGATTTGTTGTTGACTAGGATCATACATTGCCGTATCGTCATAGTTTTTAATTAATATTTAGATCAAAATTAGATGTTTATTATTTATTTCTGTTGCTGCTCTGACAACTCAGTTTTTTCAACAGTGAAATAAAAATAAAAATCTCATTTGATCTTAAATAACAATGGAAATAAGAACAAAATAAATTATAAATAATATATCTACATGTTTACCAATCTAATTCTAAAATACATTTAAAATAAATCCTACAAGACATACATGCAGATCAGTCTAAACTTGATTATTACCAAATTCTTTAAAAAAGATGAAGAAAATATTTCATTAAAAATATAAATGAAGAAACAAAAAGAGAATTTTAGTCTCGACTTGTTTTTTTTCTCGAAATGCAGAAAAACATGAAGAGGAAAAGAGTCTCAGATGAGTCAGAACCTGGTGACGCTCCTCCAGCATGGGCATGGGGGTTTCATTGTCTGAGCGGAGAACATGCTTCAGCTCCTTCAAACTGATCTGGGAAAAGTACTTCGGCTCGGTGATGGGTATGCCTGTGGAGAGAGCAGAGTATAGGATTTAAAAACTCAAAAAAGTAGACGAAATGTGATCAACGCTGGTCGAAAAATAATGAGAGCTTCATTCCACACTGACATTGAAGACTGAAAAAAACACATTGAGACTCGACTCGACTGCTCAGAGAAGTGTTTACTCGTACAAAACACCGTCATTTCCTTCAGATGGTAGATGGAACTGTCCTTCTATTATTATTAGTTTTGAGCGTCAATACCTACAGATGTCCTTGATGCTTGAACAATTTTTAAATTGTTTATCTTGAAGTATGTCAACCGTTTTAACTCAACCATGAAATGACAAAACACTCCAAGGACATTGTGTTCAAGAAGTGATTTGAATGTGGTATAGATCCAGGCATGGTTGTGACATCGTAACGTTAAAGCCGTTTTCTACCGCAATTTGTTTGGTTCTGAGTCAATGAATGTCTTTAAAAATAAAGCACAATTAAGCACATATTGTCCTATGGTTTGAATCCTCTGAGTCAATGGGTTCAGTGTCCACTCCCTGGTGGCCTTCACCGAGTTGGGTTGTCTCACTGGAACACACCCAACTGGAACACATCAGAGACCGACTTCGTGCCCTCCTCAAAACAGGATGTACCCTGTACCTGGACGCCCCAATAACTACTGACTAAAATCTCAACTGTCCTCACAACCTGTCTTTGACCTGCTGAGCCCCACATTGGCGGTACCCACTGTCAGTGCAGTGCTCTACAAGCTCCACAGCCCCACCAACCCATGCTGAGCAGAAAGGTTTGGTTGGGGAGAAGAAGGTTCTGGGCTGTAATTAAATAAGGTGTTCCATGTTTATGTCCAACATTACACCCTGAGGATTGACCACCAGGCGTTGACTGTTCTATAGGCCACGGTATGGTCAGAACACAAGCCGCTGCACCGGACCGCCTCGACCGAACTTCTTTAGACCTACGACTTCAACACGGTTCAGTAACTGGAAGGGAGGACGTTGTGGTGGACTTGCTCTCTAGAGCCTCCAAAGACCATCCGCTCGATACGACCCTAGCAGGATTTGATGGCCTGCAAAGTTTCCAGAGGAACAAACACCGTTCTACTCCTCCAGAACTGCTGGAACACCTATGTGGGGAGGGGGCAACGGTCCTGTTATGTGACGGGCAAAGAGGCCTTGTAAGAGTCACGCAGTTCCACAGGAGCTTTGCATTCATTCTAAGGTAAAGTTGACGGTGAAAGACCTCGTGTGTCCTGCCTCACCACTGGCCAAACGGGCCAATCCTCCACATTTGCAGCCTCTGCTTTGCCCACCGTTGGCATGAACATATGTTGGAGGTACATGATCCACGGTATGATCCCTTAGCACCACTGACTCCTCCTGGTGGCGAATGACCTCCACTCCAAGTGGTCGGAGGTGATCCTCACCAGAGTAGTAGAGCAGAAGTGCCACGTGATCAGCAGTAAAGGTAGTTCCAGTTCAAACGCTTCTCCTTCATGAGCCTGAATTCTCGTCCCAATCGCTCGCACAAGAGGCGTAAACGTTGGTCTGAACCTCAACAGATCACTGCACAGTTGGGCCCAGATACATTATGCCTGGCTAACGTTCCAACCTAGGATGTGCCAAACCGATGGTGACTGAAACTTCACTGATTCCAGGCCAGATACGGCTGTAAGGCTCACGTCTAGGACAGATGCAATGGCTAACATATTTGGTCTGGGCCACGCCATGTTCTGGTCAACCAGTGGCTACTAGCTTAACTATTACGTTTCTAACCTTTTGGTCATCTTGCCTGGATGTAAGCCTGGGTGTTCCTGGTGAGTTTTTGTCATAAATGTATTATTTTCCTGGACATTAACTTTGACGTTAGCTTTTATGCTAACTAGTGTCATATTTAGTTACTACGATGAATCGAATTGTAATTTAAAACATAGTCTTTCGTTTTGCTGCGTTTTTGACCGAGGAAGGAAGCAAATTATCAAAATATGACGATAATGACGAACAACAAAAATATCTTAATTGGCCCAAAATCCATACGGAAACGTTTAACTGAAAACTGGACGATAATTCTGTGAAGGATGAAGAAGCAGATTCTCTTTGAGAAGAACGGTTTATGCTTAAATTGTCACTCAAAAAAGAAATAATCCTGATATTTCACTCTCTCTAGATGACCTCTCAAAGTAAGAACACTTTTATTTGAATAGACGTGCTCCGCCGGTAACCATCCACGGGGGTCACAAATTGGGGTGTTTTCAACTCTCACCTTCCTCCATCGCTCTGGTTATGGCAGCACACAAGGTCATGTAGCCGGTGTACGTCGTCCCTTTGTGGGTCACCTCACACTGCTCCGACTCTTTCTCGGGCCAGAACGAGAAGTTCATGGTGTCCACCACAAACACCCAGTTCAGAGCCTAAAAACATTTTAAGATGAATACATTTTGAGTCGCGATAAATCAGGATCATCTGCGAGAAACAAAAAGTGAGGTTCAGGTGCATTTGTCACGCCTGCATCGATCGATGGACTGGCCTGGTCAGAGCTGGGCTCCGGGGCCAGAGGGTTTGCCTTCTTCCAGCCGCTGGCCGAGAGATCCTCACTGTGCCTCAGTGTGTAGAGCATCTCTGCGGCGCTCTCGACTCCTGCCTCCTCCACAAACACATCCTCACTCCGCTCTGCTACAAACTGACCGGACTCACGGGGGAGAAGACGTGGATCCATTGTTGACACTGAGGAAACAACATGGCAGGGATCAGAATTAAAAATAAATAAATGTTTTCTTAAGCTTTTTCTTTCAACTGAAGCGGCACATAGGACATATTTTACACAAATGCTGTGATGTATGTTTCATATACAACTTAAGGATTTTTTTAAAATATGTATAATATTGGAAATAACAAATGCTTAGTATTTTAACTGTAATTCTGGTTCTTCCAATATGATTGGCATGCATTTTGCAGTGTCCCGTTGTACTCCATGTACTTATGGTATAGAATATAAAAAAAAGAAAAGCAGAGGTTTTACCAAAAAATGGTCGGCGAAGGTTTAGCTGTTGTTGGACTTCCCGGGTTTTGACGTCACGTGTTGACGTCTCAAAGTACAGGGGAGAACTTCCGGTCCATCAAAACTTCCGTTTCCTTCAAATGTGTTATTTATTTAATAATAATATTTAATTACTTACTCTTTTATAATGAACTTTTTTTAAACAGCGCTCTTTAATATTTGGAGACGATTTTATGTGGTTCTCGTGTCGTCCAATCAGCGTCTTTCAGAAAGAGCCAATCACCAGTCAGCTGAGCTGCATGAGGAAGTAGCGTCAACAACCGTCCTTAGTATTAGTCGCTGAAGATGTTTTATTTCTGGCGATATTAGTTTGTTCCTTAAGGGTAAATAACTCGGATTATATTAAGTAAAAAGTAAGACATTTTTTTATACGTTTTCGATTTGGCGTTTTAATATAAATAAAGCATCCGTTTCCTTTAGTCATCTGGGACGATCATTCTGTTCGTCTTCTATGGTACACAATCAGGTTTTATTTTAAATGAAATAAACATTGAAATACATCAAGGACAACTGTTGTAAAGGCGGCACCATCTTTATTCATGACACATGTTGACAACTCTTGAGCAGAGTACAGATCACTTCTGAGGAGGGAAAAATAAAAAAGAAACATCTCAAAGTTTTCTTGCTTTAATCTTGAAAGAAAGTTAATCAAACAATTCATGACAACTATAAATATTCTTTGATTAGTCAGACCGTCCCGTAACTGGCGAGTGGGTCTACTAGAGCAAACCTGCATCCGGTCGGAAAGGTAGCGAAATAAAAAGTATGAAGGGTCTATGCCGACAACAGGCATCCACACCCGTTACGATGAAACTGCGTCAAGGAGTCTCGACCAACACAAAAATGTACTGAGTTAAGCACAGATACAAGCGTAGAATACAAAACAGTCAAGAAAGTTTATTTGTGTACCAGCAGACCATCTTTGTATACGAGTCGTGGGGGGGGAAAGAAAAAGTGTGTCAAGCAAACCAAAAGGAATACACTTTTAAAATGCAGAACATCTTCACTTTCTTGATGCACAGGAATGTCAGACGTTTTATTAAAAAATACAAAAATAAAATAAAAGAATCCCACGTTTCCAGAATATTAGTCTGAAGGGGGGGAGGGGGGCGTCGAACTGGGACACAAAGGTCAAAGGGGTCGTGAGGCGTTCGGGGGTCTACATCAAATGACCGGAGTACTGCTTCACACTGCAACAGAGAACGTGGAGATATGAAGAAGAGAAAACAGGATTACTTTTTGCTCAAGTTCAGACAAACATTGGGAGGAAGACAAAAGGCAAGTGGAGGAGGAGGTAGCAGAGAGACAAACAGAACATGGTTAGTCCTTGAATCCAAACAGGTGCAGGCAACTAAAGTGAAGGAGAGGAAGTAGATGAAGCAGGGTTAATCACCATGGCAACGCTGCAATACACACAACTTTGGGTCAACAGCTGTTTAAGCAGTGTAGCTCAACCCAGTGAGCAGTCAAGTATTGTGTTTATACGTGCACACTTGTTGCCAAGGGAGACGGAAGAGGAGGTGGCCCTGCTATATGGCAGACTGTGATTTGTTGTCGGTTGATCTAACTAAAAACAACAAAATCACTAGTCTTCCACACAGCAGAGGCCAGGGGAAGGATCGTCCACTGCCTGCTTGACACTGAAACAGCTCTGAGGACAAGGTGACAACCAGGATTCTTTCTTTGCCAAAACTAGCGACACCAACGTGTCACTGACAAGAGATCCGTTTAGAGAAAGAAAATCCTTGGATTGACAACTTTTCCTCAGCCATTTCATGTAAGAGGAAGGTAGGAACTAGTAGCAGTCAGCAGAAGGAAAGAATGTAGTTAGTAGAGAAGACCAGGAACTCAGGCAAGATGCAGAAAGACTACCCACTGGTGTGGGGACGTGGTTACCGGGAAGTCGCAGGAAGAACTTGCCTGTTCTGTAGGAGAAACTGGGCGTTCTGGATCTGGTCCTGGGTGCCGGTGATGGTGATGATCCGGTCCTCAGAACCTTCCAGAGGCTCGTCAATCTTGATGGAGGCTCCGGACTCGTGGCGGATCTGTTTGATGCGCTGACCTCCCTTTCCGATGATAGAGCCGGCCAGCTGTCAGGAGGACACGAGCGAGGAGACGCAAATGAAAACTAAAAACTTCTGCAGCAAGGTCAGAGTACAGAAGCGGCACCAACTGACGGCTTTATAAACGGCAACAGTCACTCACATCTTTGGGGATGGTTACTTGTGTGGTGATGACAGGGCCGCCCATGTCGCTGTACGACCCTCGACCCCCTGTTGACGAGTGAAAATCAATGAGAAGCAGGTCGGAAAGAAAATAATTAAATTCAACAGCTGATAACGACTGAAAACCAACCTGAGGGATAGTTATCCCAGGAGGAACTGTTTTCTGGAGAAAAATAAGAAGCAAAACATTTATATTTAGAGAGTTTGTGATTCAATTAAAGTTAACATTAATAAGGAAATAATACACCAGTAATTGCGATATTTGACATTTAAGTTCTATATGAAAAAAAGGGTTTAAGACTCACCATATCCTCCTCCACTCTGCAAGGAAAGAGCAGAAGAACGGGTCAGAAACCAGAAAAGACCACTTCAAAGCCATGTCAGAGCAAAACCCCGCAGGTGAAAACCTTTGGATGATGTGGCAGCATCGCTCTTGGAGAAGCCTCAACCAAAGTCATCCCGTTTTCATCCGTATGCTAGGCTCCTCCTACTTCCCTCACTCCATCCCCCTTCCCGTCTCTCCTTGCATCTCCATCAGCCCCCCATTTTCACCTGCTATTCAGCTGCTGCCGTCGCCACGGCAACAGGCAATTCAAAATGCTGTTGCCGAGCAACGCCGGGCAGTATCCTGCCAGCTCGGAGGTCTCTACCTTCCAGTCTGTCAACAAAGCGTTATTATTGCCTAGCAACCATCCAGGGCCACCCTCGACTCCCCCTCCTCACTTCCTCCCTCTTTATAGGGAGAAACAGGTTGGCCATGAAAAGTACACAGCGAGAGGCTAATAACGGTTGATCATTATGGGCTGTCTCCTGCTATGGTGATTATGTCCATTTGGTAGGAGCCGTCCAGCATTCCAAAACTAGCTTGGGGCCAAGTCTGGATCAATACGCTCTCAAACAAACATGCAAAACATAATGTCAGGAATGCATTAACACGTGTGTCTGTTCTACGTGACATGTATGCATAGAGAAAGAAAAAAAAAAGAGGGGTCACTAACCATGCTGTCGCTATAACGATCCGATCTGCCTCTTCTCTCACTGGTGGAAAAAAAAAAAGAGGGTCATTTGAAGAAAAGGGTGAGGGGGAGGTGGGGAGGAAATAAATGCAAGAATTGTTAAGAAAAGAATGGAAAAGGTCCCAAAGAAAGCATCTGCTGTGGTCACATTGAACACGCTTGGCTGTAGATTACAGTAGGAACATGTTTCGTCTCCTCACACAGTAACAGGAACAGCACTGACAGTGTTATGGTGAGAGGAGTGACAGGTGGTTGGTGATGATCAGAGCAATGGGTGACGGCTGCCGATTTTCCTGTACGTCCACTCATTTAAATGATCTGCTGCGCTTACATTCTCAAGGCTGTTTCACACAAATGCATATGATCTGCTAAAGGTTACAATTATTAACTTTTATTACAGATAAATACTCATTGGGTATTACATGAGAACTGAATTTCCCTGCTGTTCATTTGGGTGTTTGAAAAGCAAATACAACTATACAACATACATCTTACATTCTAAAATTAAGAGAATTTCAGACCATTTATATGCAACGTGCTTGTCTTATGTGGTTTTGTTTTAAAAATAAAAATCCAACAAAGAGTCCCAATCGGAGTAAAAAGATGTTGAAGTTAAATACATTACTATTTTTCTTTAATTCATTAATCCATGAAATTAGAAGCTATTAGAAGCCATTTCATCCGAATGTTACGCTGCATGTCAACACAAATATCTGAATGTGCAGACAAAAGGGTTTGATTCGTCTGTGGTGAGACAAACTGCCAAGCAATCAATATCGAATACAATAGTTTCAATCATGAATCTTTTACACACGGACATGCTGTGTATCGACTCATTTTGAATGTTGGAGACAATCATTAGCACTTTGCCAACAGAAAGGGATGGTTAATGGAGCATGCCACATGCTTACATACACATAAGAAATATTTCAATGAAAAAAAACATAGGAACACGTTGCTGCTGTTCGTTACAACCTTCGGTGAAAGAATGGATGGATATAGACTCATATGAAAGGACGGGTTCATATTAATGTTTTTCCATTCAATGGGAAGTTGTCCTGTATCTTTAGAACGTTTATAAAAGAGTTTGGGATTTAACAGAAACTTACTTGGATCTCTCTTCTGAGCCACGATACGAGTCGTAGTAACGATCGTCTCTGTAGGAGAGATGGAGGAATAAACGGATACATTTTAAAAGGATTGCAGATAACACTCAATTTTAAAAGAGACATTAGCACTTTACTTAAGTGAAAACAATTGTTTTGCATGACAATATTTATTAATAATAATTTATAAGTAACCAAAGAAATTGCTTTTAAAGACAGTTTGATCTACAATAATACATTACTTGGATCAAATGTTTAGTGGAATTCAACACATCAAATGTGTTGTGTATAAAAAAAAATTAACTGAGCTGAAATCTTAACAAGAGATTGTAGTTCCTTACCCTCCTCTGTGTGGATGCCCCACGGGCACGTTACGACCGCGGCCACTAACACGGCCAACCCTGCTGGGGTGAGGCGGAGGGCCACGTCGTGGACTTATGTCGTCGTAGTCGCGGCGGGAGGGAGGTGGTGGTCCACGTGACACCCTACTGGATGGCATTCGGTCGTAGCCCCGGTCTCCGGCACTCGGCCTGCTGCCCCGGGGGAATCCGCCCATCAGCCTGCGGCTGCTTCCCCTCTCTTCAAACATCACAGTGAAACCGCCGTATTCGTACGTTTCGTCGTAGAAGTTCGGGTCGTAAGGCTGCGCTCTCCCCTTTATAGGAGACTGTATGGAATCAATTATAGTGGATTAGGCATCATCGCACTTCAGGCGGCAATCTACACACGCTTGTAAATTAATGAATTCAACTCACTTCGGCGATGAGCTCGAGCATAGTCTTAATACACTGGACGACTCTCTTCGTCTTTCCACCGACCAGAACGACACGGTCTGTCGACTGCGGACAACACTCTTGGAACAGCTTGATACTGGTTTTTGTGTTCTGAAAAAAAAAAAAAAAAAGCCACAACATTAATTTTATATTTATGTTCAAATCAATTATTTGACATCTACATGTCCCAGTTTGAGTAAATGAAATGATCAAAAGGCCTACCTCTCGCAGTTCCTTTATTTTGGCTCCTTTCACCCCAATAATGGAGCCAGCCAAGCTCTGGTGGACTAGCAGACGAAGCTCGCAGTCGAAATCCATGCCATTGTACTGTTGGTACTGTAAAATTTAGCACATCTGTTCATCCAGAGCATGAAAACGCATCTTTCCAGTACGTCTTAAGAAACCAAAGGCTCTTAAAATATGCCTCTCATTTCCACATCCTTCTTTTATGCATGAGATGTTCTTAAAAAACAAGGTTATAGATTACAACGCGCGTTCATAATGCTACATCAAAAAAATTGTTGCACTCCAAACACTTTCAAATACATTTTAAAAAAGCCGATATTTTGTGGATCAACTCATTCAGACTTGATAAACCATGGAAGCTAGAAGAAGAAAAAAAAAACAGGTAAAAAATAATTAAGCGATTCAGCTCACCTCTTCCAGAGTCGGAATTATCTTCAGAAGAATTTCTCCAACTGTTTCAATGTCGGCACTGATGCTTAGGATGCTTCACATTACACCCAGAAATGTCATGGGAACACGGGGAGGGTGCCAGCAAGGCAACCAGGGAGAAAAGAGAAAACATTTAGGCTAGAGAACTTACTTACAGAAACCTTTTAAATTCTTGAGTTAATGGCTACAGCCACAGTCAATTCAAATTCCTGAGACTAATCAATCATTTTAAGGTCCAGTTTTGATACGCATGATGTGTCAAAAATGTTTGTCCAGCGAAGAAAAGAGAAAAACGAACAGGAAACTAAAGGAAAGTGATAGTTTCTAGTGACCATTGGAGGGCAAGACAGGGAAGGTGAAGTCTGTGGGAGGGGGGGGAGGGGGTTCCTAGCAGAATCTAGTCTAGAATTTTGAAGAATTACTTGGAGTGAGCACACTTTAGTGGCACTTTATCAAAAAGATGTCCAATAGATATCCAAAAGACAAGACTATACCGCCATCTTTTGAATATGTGCAAGACAACAACTTGTTTTTTAAAAAACAGCATCAAAGCCTCTTGTTGTGTGCGTCTACCAAGTAACATAATTAGCAAAATCTCATACATTTAGGCTAGAAAATGGAAGAAAAATAAGCAGGTAGCTGATCTATAAAGTAATTTAAAAAATGGAAATTTGAGGATGGCCACCACGGTAGTTGATGTCCTTTGGGGATGGGAAAAGCAACACATAAAAACGAAAGCAGAGATGGCTGGACAGTGGCATCCTGTTTTTGAACAGACCCAGCAGTCAATGACCAAGCTGAGATGAAGGCAGAAGGTGGGACAGGGGAAACACACACTGAATCTTTTACTTCTTTCCAGAGTCGATGTAAGCAGAGAGTGGATGGACAGGCTACAACATCACAGGGACAGAACGGGATGGTGCGAGACAAATGGGAGCATTTATGAGAACAGGAGATTAACCACTTAAAGGGAAGGAAAAATGGAAACAGAAGGACAGACGACAATCAATGAGAACATAAACACAATTCCATTACAAATACTGGCACAGAAGAGATTGCAGCAAAGATCATAAAAGAATGGCAGACTGTGATAAACTGCTTAGAACACCAGGCAGAATCTTTATGCAGACTTAATGGCTTTAAAATGAGTTGAATGGTGTCATCATGGCTACTGTAACTGGTAAATTTGGCATTAGATGCATGTAAGGCATTTGAACATTGAATAGAAAACTCTGAGCACAGGTAGAATTAAAAATACAGCGACTTTGACAGAGGCAGGATGGCTATTATTCATCTTCTCTTGTTTGTTTGACCTGAAGTCAGGCAGTGAGAGGGAGGAGCTTAGGGACATACCGCTCAGGCCCACTGCTGTCTGGGACTGACACACTTGCTCTGTACTGGGCGTGGCATGGGCAGGGGCCAGGGCCGTTCGAGCACAGATGTCAATCATGTAAGGCGCCCATTTAGGGACAGGGCACGATAATGGGCAGGGCCAACCAGGGTGTCAGGTGGGCGGGCGCAGGAGGGGCCATCCAGAACATGGGCAACAGAGGAGGAAGTGGGCAAAAAGTCAACAGTAAAATAAACAAGGGAGAGGGAAGAGGAATACATTTTAATATACAGGCTCTACACTGATCATGTGACTCAAATTGATTCTTTCAGATTGGCTTTTCAAAAGAGAAATGTGACATTGGCGATGATATATTCATTTCAATGTGGGGAAATGGACGAGACAGTGAGAGAAGGGGGGGAGAAGAAATTGAGTGGGGTCAGAGAAAAGGGCATTGAATGGATAAAAAAAAATTCCATGTTGGCTTCACAAGAAGCAAATGTAAATTTCTGCACAAATTGGTAATTTAAAAAAAGAGAAAAATCCTGGTAGAGGTTTAGCTTAGATCTATTACATTTTGCCCATTAAGCAGAGCCAATAATATTTTATGAAAACCATATCATGACTTTTAAAGTCATATTCACTTCTTTATATACAATTTAACAAACTGTGATGAAAAAAAACAAGACAGAAACTTTACTAAGCAGTGTTAAAAAAAGAGGTCTGTCAAAAAGAGGGGAGGGAGTTAGTTTCTCAGATGTTTGGAGTATAAAGACACTGAAACCACATTCAAGACATGTACTCACGTCTGTACGAAGAGCTTTGATGTTTTTACCAGCCTTTCCAATTACAGCTCCTGCATTCTGTTAAGACAGACAGCATGAAATTATATAATACAACGTCTGACAATATAGAAAAAAATACATATAAAAAGAAACACCTTTTGTAATTCACTCTACCCCATGGTTTAACACACAGAAGAGACCATTTACCTTGCTCTGCAGGAGGATACGAAGCTCAACGGTGTCTTCTGAATTCCGCGATCGTTTAAAGGATTTCTGGTCATCTGCATCCTCTGCAGGGCGCTTGCCTGAAATGGAAATAAAATACACATTTAGGAAAACTCCCAAAGCGACAGTTAAACCGAAAACAAACATTATCGGGAGTTTTACTCGGGATGAGCATGCAAATAAAAAAAACAAACACGTAGATTTAGAGAGTTTAGGTTTCTTTACCATTCGACTCGGAGATGCTGAAGGAGGAATCGTCCTGCTTTACGGTTTCAGAATCCATGGTCTTCTCGCAGAGGAGCGTCGGGTATGATGATCCGTGAACAGGAAGCAGAAGTAGGAACGAAGAGGCAAAATACAAGCCCCGGGTAACTCTGGAATTCTGCAAGCATCGTAACACAACAGCGTTATTATGGCGCACTGGAGGAAACCCAACAGCGTTGAGAGAAGCTGGTGGTTAAGCTGGAGAGGTGATGCTGAAGGAAATCAAAAGTGACAAGACAACCCGAAACCCTGCGATATTTATCAGCGGGCTGAGGGCGTGTTGAGAGGCGGAACCAACGACGCCATAACTACAGTCGATCTCCAAAAAGAGAGACTTTAATCTGATGAAAACATCCGATAGAGAAGTACAGTCTTGTGGGTTTTCAATTCGACGGGTAACATGTTTACACACAGCAACCATATATTAAAGTAATGAACGCTTTAAAGGTACATTTCCAATTGATATTGGGGGTAAATAACCATCACTTTTAGTTAAAGTAAAGCTTATGTTAACTCGTGTGATACGACTGCGTGTTTGAAAAAGGGCTTCGATATAAAAAACATGTATAAGGATTAGTGGCAACAATTCAACCTTTGCTAGGAAGTATATGGACGACGAACGGTGTTTATGCGCGGGATTAAACCCTAAAAACACGCGTAAAAATGCCGTCAATCGATCGCTACAAAGGCCACCGAGTAGCATTTAGCTAGCAGCGAGCTAACGTCGCCATCTTGCATTCATTCTACTCGTCACTGGGAAGGACCGTCGCGGGTACAAAGGCACCATTTTTTAAGCTAGAATGTAGTGGTTTGCAAATGCTTACGCACTGTTCGAGAAACGAGGAAGATAAAGGCGAGTAAAAGAGCGTTAAAAAAAAGGACAAACCTGTGGTGCACAACACCTCACACCGTCCCTCGTCCTTCTCTACCGGACTTGCTAAAGCGTAGCTGCGTCGGGGCTCTTCGCTGATAGGCGGAAGACGGGGCAGCGTTCTGAATGGAGCGATTCTATTGGGTGAGAGCGCGTGTCAATCAGAGAAAATGGGCGGATCAAGCAGGGAGGGGGAAAAATACACACCCTGTTCCGGCTTCAGCGATATTTGCAAATATCGAGCTGATCAAGAAATTCCTGTTTCTAAGGTATCTTGTGACGAGTATTGATGTTTGTTAGCGAACATATATATATTTGCAGGCGGTTTGTATACGTCAAGGTGTGCGTGTTTGTAAAAAACTGACGAGATTTGTCCACATGGGAGATGTTGGCGCAAAAGAAGGTGGTTTTTGGCGCTTTAGTGAGTTTCGTCACTGCCGTCATTTATTTATCTGCTCTTAAGTATAAAGACATTAAAGTGGTTTGTATTTACTTTTCAACCAAACCCGATCTTCTGCTTATAGGTCATGTTTACCAACACACATAATATCATGAAGCATGTGACAATAACAGACCTTTGAGAAGCTCAACCTGCAATATTTCTCTCCAGTTATTTAGGTTAATTTCTGTTATAAATTATTAATTCTATACGCACTATTTATTAAGAAAGTGCCTTTTGAGTTGCACCTTATTTTAACAATGACTTCTATCATGTACAGAAAGAGGAACCATGACGGCTACGAGCAGAGTTTGAATGCATCACTGAAGATCAACCATGGCTCCAGAATCAATGGTCCATGCGACCCAAGCCTGGCTCCGGTCCTCCTGGCACATCCAGGTACCGTTCGCCTGGCTGGAAGCATGCTTGGAGTGGCTGCTGGAGGACGCCGGGGGCTCAGGTCGACCGTCCCAGCAGCAGATTAACCAACAGGTAGGTAACGCATAACACTCCTAATAGTTAGATGTATCTTCATAAAACCCATGTTCGATGTATCATCCAGAAACATCACTGTGTGTGAGTCACATTTCTTCTCACCTTCCTTAGGTCACTTGTTTGTCTTCTGATTAAAAAAAGAAGCTACTAAGACACTTAAATAAATATTCAATATTTTCCTTTTCAGATTACCCTTGCTTTGATCTTCTTTATTAACTGTCCTTTCATTAAAGGATGCGTTTGTTACATATTACAGTCAGGTTTTTCTTTTTTTTTTAACAAAGCTACAATTTGTCCTCTTGCACATGTTTCTTGTGCACTTAATTAAAATTTTCATTTTTTTTTAGACTATAATATCTTCATTTTGTGATTTTGATTCATGAGTTTCTAAATCGATTAATTTCGATTCAGGCTCTGCTCTTAAATAATGGAAATGTTTCAACTTTTTTGTTTCTTATCATTTATAGAGCAGTTCTACTTCATGCATGCTGTGCCCTCTACACGCTCTCGCAATGGCTTACCTCCTAAGAATATATTTAAGCCTTTTTTTATCAGCAAATGTCATATTCATAAATCACAATTAAAAAAAAAAAGTATATTGAATGTATTAAAATGATTAAGGTTTAAAAAGGCTAATTATTCATATGATTTACTTATATTGTTTGTTAAAATTGTATTTTTTTTTTACATTTATTCACTCTTACTTGTTTTTTATTAGACGAAACATTTTTTATGATAGCCAACACCTCACTTTTACTTCTTTAAATATCTAAGTTTGAGATTCATTAACATTTTTGATTGATCAGCAGCACTGTTTTTGTTCAATAATTAAATTAATAAAAAATACAACTTGCCTAATAATTCTGAACTTGTATATTTAACCCTTTTTTTCCAGCAACTGAGTACAAGGGTCATTTTTAAACCTCTTTTTACTTGATGGTCTGTGCATAGAATTGTACTTTTTGTGGTACTTTGTATTTTTTCAATTTCTTTTTGTGGATTTCTTCTATCGTTGTTGTGTAACTGTTTCGGTTGTAAGCCAATGTTTATGTTTGTTTTTATTGTATGTTTTGTTACTGTCTCTTATGTGGTCCTTTGTTGAGTTGTACATTGTGAATTTCAGTAATAACAGCACAAATGTATCTTTGTTTTGCTTAATAAAAATAAAAGTGAATAAATGCAAAAAAATACAATTTTAACAAATAACATTTTCAAATTCTGATCGTCTTTACAGAGAATACAAGCGAACAATCAGTTTTCTGTATTACACACAATATATGATTAAAGTTTATCATCTGAAGATTATTTAATATATATATATTTTTTTCAATCAGATACAGTTTTCCCCTCGTCCTGAACACAATAAATCCACATGTCCATCACGTGTGCACCAGGCCTGGATTTTGGGCCACCTGACATTAAAGTGATATTGATTACGTTTTAGGCGATGGACCAGTGGCTGCTGACAGACTTGAGGGACTTGGATTTCGCAATTCTTCCTGAAGGATTAGCTCGAGCTCAGAAGACTCAACTAAGAGGAACCTTCTGTGTTCAGGTATGAGTCTTGTGTTTGTTGCTCTTTAAATATCTTTTTTTTGAAATATCTTCAAAAAGTTTTATTGGCAAGAATCTGGCGATATGATATATTGTAATATTTACAAGGATATGATTGTAGTATTGTCCGAGTACTTGACTCTGGTGTTGCAGAATTTACAGACCACATGATGAGTCGTAACTGTTTTTATTGGTATTGAAACCAAAATGTAACGTGTCCAAACGTCATGTAATTGCACCACAAAAATTAACAAACGTCATGAATATTTGCATTTAATGTACATTAAAAAAAATGTAGTTATTATATAAGATGCACACTTTGTTTGACTATATAAACCATTAAATAACTATAATTAAATACATTTAAATGTGATTTAAAAGCAAAAAAATATATAAATGGTAATCGTGGGAAAGAAATTGTGACGTTGAAGTATATAAATATTTTCTTTCTTCTCTACTTTTTAGTTTCAACTTTGGACAATTGCAAAAATGTACAGGATTTTACGAAAATATATAAACATCAGTGTAGTCATGTGTCGCAGCTTAAATACATGGAGCGACAGATGTCCACTGTGCATTGTTTAATAACGGACATTGAAATTGAAGAATAGTTGGATAAATAAAGATGACTGGAAAAAAGGGGATGAAAAAAAAAAAGGCATTGAAAAGACCATTTGCTGCCATTCATAGGTCCCATTCTGTTTTAGGTGGACTCGTTGCTGGACGTCAGCCAGCCCGCCTACACTCAGCTGCAGAAGAGGAGAGGGACACAGTGTGGCAATGATGAAGTGTCAGCAGTCACACAATACACTCAGAGACCCTGGGAGGCCAAACCGACACGGATGCTGCTAATGCAGGTCAATAGAATTCACCGGCGACAAAAGAAATTGTGGCGTAAAAGATAAATGTTTGTTTTCATTAACCGTTGACATGGCTAAATTTCTTTTGTTGGCATTGGTCTGACAAAAAAAAACCTCTATATAAGAAAAAAAACAAAAAATAGTTCACAGCAACAATTCAAAAGCTACATGAAAATGGGTTTTTATATTCATAAATCAGTAAGCACACTAACTTCACTTCTACTCAAGGTTACAAGAAACATCCAAGATGACATGTCCTTCAGAATCAGAACATTGTAGTGTAGGTAAAGGTCTTGTGCGAAATACTTAAAAGTACCCTTAAAAGCATGGCAAGTATTTGATGAAAGACTTTCTTGAAGAAAGAAATCAGAACGGCGGAGGAAAAAATAGCTAAATTCCTCCATTAAGACTGCAATTATACATAAATGGTTCTTAGCGTCCATGTGTTGAAGAGGCGATTTAAGGTCAGACCATTGTTCCCCTCCGACCACCAAGAGCAAGCGTAATAGCCAGTTGCCGCTGCGGCGAGCAAAGTCTGTAATTTTCACCTTTAGTAATACGCTTGTCATCACCGCGGCGATATTTTAGTCGAGTTCCGGCGTTGCCTGGAAACCTTATCTGAGGTATGGTTGCAAATCCCCCCGTGTTGGAACGAAAATCTTGGCGCTGGTTCCCTAAAGGCCACGACCTAATTTTGACTTTCCCCGACATGTCTATTTGTGTAGTTGTGGGCTTCGTAAATGTCTTCTGGGGTGTCGGACTCGAGCACACGAGGAGCCAGAGTCCTTTAGTAGGGCCGAACAAAATGTGTTATTGGCATTATGTTTTGAGACTCGATATATCTTCATTTTGTTTGTGTTGGTTCAACCTTATTTGACACTTTTCGAAGCAAATTATTTCCCTTCAACTGTTTATAATTCCTTTAAATCTCAACTCATACAATTGTTGACAAAGATTAGCTACTATATGTTCCTTAGCTCATTAGTATCTAATCACATTTTTTTATTAGGGTTGGGTATCATTTCCCGTTTTTAAAAAACGATTTGATTTTGATCCATGAGTTTATAAATGGATTAATTTAGATTCAGAAGATGCTCTTAAATATTGAAAATGTTTCAACTTTATTGTTTCTTCTCCATTTTAAAGAGCAGTTCTACCTCATGCATGCTCTGCCCTCTACAAGCTCTCGAAATGGGTTACCTCCCAAGAATATATTTAAGCCTTTTTTTTTCTCGAGGTACCGAGTACAAGGGTCTTTTTTACTTGATGGTCTGCGCATAAATATCTTGTTAAGTCAGTGATTCTGTCAGTTTTATACCTTGTTTGATACCTCGTCATTAAGGTTTTGAGTTTTAACTACGTTGGTCATGGTGCGTGTATGTTATTCTGCCTATGAAATTTATTTATAATGGATTAAATAGTTGTTTTTTTGTTTTCTTACCCAGCCCTTATCTTCATAGGAACCATTGAACCAACCATGGTTTTGAATGGGGGCCCACATAAAATCAGTCAGAAGGCCAGATTTAGCATCTTGGCCATATACGTTTGACACGGTGGGGGTGGACTTAAATAATTGTAATACTTGTCTGTCCTGTAGGTCACGGATGGAGTCCAGACGCTGGAAGCGATGGAGTATCAACCAATAGCAGCTCTAAGCACAGAACTCAGGTCCAAACACTCGATTGATTTTTGAATAAAGAGCAGTTCTACCTCATGCATGCTCTGCCCTCTACAAGCTCTCAAAATGGGTTACCTCCCACCTCCCGACCGAAGATCAGTTTCATGATTTATGGATAAAATATTAGTTATAATGTATACATTTTTATAATCTCCTGTAAAAAATGTTGTTGCATATGAATAAAATATAGCGTTATTTAATAGGATAATTGCAACGAATCTATACAATTATCTACTTACTAACTAAGCATTTTAAAGACCTCTGATCTAATGCTACAATTATTTTTAATAACTTGTATCCACGTGCTTCTCATGCGTCACATTTCTATTCAATAGTCCGTATATCCTTCATTTTACAAGGAGACTGAAGCACTTGTAGACAATGAGAACCCTCTGCGATTGATTAGCAGCATCTTCTCTTCAATGTGTCACATTTGTTAAGATAAAAAAACAAAAAACTACAGGATTCATTTAATGGACTCTTTTGTATCAATATCTCAGGCCTGGTGTTAAGCTGCAGCTGAGTGGAGAAATGACCTGCAGGCTCGGAGTTCTTCTTTTAGAGCCGGGGAACATTAAGGTGCTGGGCGGTGAAGTGGAAGACTTGTCAGACAGAAATAACCAGGTAATTCTCTGTTAAATTACCTGAGAAGACATTCATTTCCTTCTCATTTCCACTCTTCTGCAGTTGACTAATGGTGAATCTTACTTTGTACACAGCCACGCACGCCCCAGTATAGCAAATAAACCGTCAGTAGTTTTAGTATTTCGCTTTTTGTTGAAGAGGGTTTTCGTTTTTTAATTTTTCCAAGGGTCGGATGCTGTGTCGGACACTCGGGATTCCTGAAGAAGAGGAGGCTCCGCCAGGACAGGAAGGTAATCGTCCATAAATACTAGCGCTGTCACAGATGATGCGGATTAATCTCTGCTAAAAATGTTTTTTAATGCGGACAAAATTAGCGTCTGATCCGTCGTCGTTGCTCTGCAGCGGATCCGTAAGCCTTCCGTCTCTTGTGCAGCCTGAGCGTGGGCTGAGGAGGAAGTAGAGCACAGACCACCTGTGGAGTCGGGGCTAAGAACAGTGTCGGCTCTGACCAGGATTGATTATTAAACTTAAAAAAAATCAAACCTTAAATAAGAATTGGAATAAATAAACAAGTTTCAATACCACTCAATGTTTTAATTACCCTGGAAAAAAAGAACGGGCCAGATTTAATTGGTTTTGAGTTTGTTTGTGAAAATTAAAATCAAAATATAATAATTATATTGAATCAAGGTTGAGTGAAATGAGGCCATATTGGACGTTATCTGCAAATCGTTTTTTAAATTATAATTATTATCATTTGACTCTACTGAGAAATAATATTAATACTTATTTCTTGTGACACTATTCACAATGTAACAGTGATGGACTCTTTTGCTTTCTCAGCAGTTGATGATCTGGACGACCAGGAGCTGCTCGCCACCCTGGAGGCCCAGGACGAGAGAGAAGTGGCTCCAGCTCAGACTCCTGCAGACAGCGGCTACAGAACTCTAAGTGAGACCAGAAGCTTCATGTCGAACACGTCTTCCAGGTGGGTGGTTCCATTATTGTCCTGCTATTTTCTCAGTCAGCATTGTTTGTTTTCACTGGGAAGCAACTGATGATTAACAAATGCTGCACCTCAACTGCAGAAGTTTTTTTTTCAAAGTCTATAGATGTAACGTTTTATTTTATGCTATGAAACGTTTTATAGATGTAACATTTTATTTTATGCTATGATACGTTTTATAGATGTAACATTTTATTTTATGCTATGATACGTTTTATAGATGTAACATTTTATTTTATGCTATGATACATTTTATAGATGTAACATTTTATTTTATGCTATGATACGTTTTATAGATGTAACATTTTATTTTATGCTATGATACGTTTTATAGATATAACATTTTATTTTATACTATGATACGTTTTATAGATATAACATTTTATTTTATGCTATGATACGTTTTATAGATATAACATTTTCTTTTATGCTATTATACGTTTTATAGATGTAAAATTTTCTTTTATGCTATGATACGTTTTATAGATGTAACATTTTCTTTTATGCTATGATGCGTTTTATAGATGTAAAATTTTATTTTATGCTATGATACGTTTTATAGATGTAACATTTTATTTTATGCTATGATACGTTTTATAGATGTAACATTTTATTTTATGCTATTATACGTTTTATAGATGTAACATTTTATTTTATGCTATTGTACGTTTTATAGATGTAACATTTTATTTTATGCTATTATACGTTTTATAGATGTAACATTTTATTTTATGCTATGATACGTTTTATAGATGTAACATTTTATTTTATGCTATGATACGTTTTATAGATGTAACATTTTATTTTATGCTATGATACATTTTATAGATGTAACATTTTATTTTATGCTATTATACGTTTTATAGATGTAACATTTTATTTTATGCTATTATACGTTTTATAGATGTAACATTTTATTTTATGCTATGATACGTTTTATAGATGTAACATTTTATTTTATGCTATGATACATTTTATAGATGTAACATTTTATTTTATGCTATGATACATTTTATAGATGTAACATTTTCTATTATGCTATTATACGTTTTATAGATGTAACATTTTATTTTATGCTATGATACGTTTTATAGATGTAACATTTTCTATTATGCTATTATACGTTTTATAGATGTAACATTTTATTTTATGCTATGATACGTTTTATAGATGTAACATTTTCTATTATGCTATGATACATTTTATAGATGTAACATTTTATTTTCTGCTATGATACGTTTTATAGATGTAACATTTTCTATTATGCTATGATACGTTTTATAGATGTAACATTTTATTTTATGCTATGATACGTTTTATAGATGTAACATTTTATTTTATGCTATGATACGTTTTATAGATGTAACATTTTATTTTATGCTATGATACGTTTTATAGATGTAACATTTTATTTTATGCTATTATACGTTTTATAGATGTAACATTTTATTTTATGCTATGATACGTTTTATAGATGTAACATTTTATTTTATGCTATGATACGTTTTATAGATATAACATACATCTATGCTATTTTATGCTATTATACGTTTTATAGATGTACAATTTTCTTTTATGCTATGATACATTTTATAGATGTAAAATTTTCTTTTATGCTATGATACGTTTTATAGATGTAAAATTTTCTTTTATGCTATGATACGTTTTATAGATGTAACATTTATTTTATGCTATGATACGTTTTATAGATGTAACATTTTATTTTATGCTATGATACGTTTTATAGATGTAACATTTTCTATTATGCTATGATACGTTTTATAGATGTAACATTTTATTTTCTGCTATGATACGTTTTATAGATGTAACATTTTCTATTATGCTATGATACGTTTTATAGATGTAACATTTTATTTTATGCTATGATACGTTTTATAGATGTAACATTTTCTATTATGCTATGATACGTTTTATAGATGTAACATTTATTTTATGCTATGATACGTTTTATAGATGTAACATTTTATTTTATGCTATGATACGTTTTATAGATGTAACATTTTCTATTATGCTATGATACGTTTTATAGATGTAACATTTTATTTTCTGCTATGATACGTTTTATAGATGTAACATTTTCTATTATGCTATGATACGTTTTATAGATGTAACATTTTCTATTATGCTATGAAACGTTTTATAGATGTAACATTTTCTATTATGCTATGATACGTTTTATAGATGTAACATTTATTTTATGCTATGATGCGTTTTATAGATGTAACATTTATTTTATGCTATGATACGTTTTATAGATGTAACATTTTATTTTATGCTATGATACGTTTTATAGATGTAACATTTTCTATTATGCTATGATACGTTTTATAGATCTAACATTTTATTTTATGCTACGATACGTTTTATAGATGTAACATTTTATTTTATGCTACGATACGTTTTATAGATGTAACATTTTATTTTATGCTACGATACGTTTTATAGATGTAACATTTTATTTTATGCTATGATACATTTTATAGATGTAACATTTTATTTTCTGCCATGATAAGTTGTATGCATTTAACCTATTCCTTTATGGTATTCTGAGTTATTTTCTGCCTCAAAAAGCTTTTCCTTGCTAAAGACGTTCAGCTAATGTCAGGGTTCTATTCACGCAGGTGCGCCCAATGTTACGCCCCTGAATTAGCAGGTGGTCATTCTGCACTATTTTGGTTTCTTCGCCTCCAAACTTAAGTAGGGCTGCGGGTTATTTTCATTCCTATTTGAAGTACAACAATTCAAAAATGTAATTGTTTTTGTATTTTATGCTGTAAATGTAATTCGTTTTTACATTCCTATGCGCTTGAATGCACCACAGTAGTTACTACATTATTGAACGCACCTTAGTCATGTGTGTTGATGTGGTGAATGATCAGTAAAGATATATATTTTTATTTTGCTTTGTAAATATAGAAGTATATCAAAGCCATCAGAATATTAAATGGTTGAATTTAAATATTACAATCTTGAAACTTAACAATACAATAATTTCATAAAATATTTTCTAATTTAAAATGTTTAATTTGTTTTTTAGATGAATGTAATTATTTTCTTTATACATTTTGTTTTTACACATATAGTTTACATTTTTGATTACAATAGTTTACAATAGCAAAATGCATTTTCCAAATGAATAATTTTTACATTTGTATCCTTTTACGTTCAATATTAAAATGTTGGTCTTAAAGCGCCGCCAGACATGACCAAAAGAGTAACGAGCATCTTGATCATGCTCTTCTACGTCGTCACGTGATCTTCATTAAAACCGCATGGTTGAAGTGGCTCCGTACTCTTTTAGTATTGTCTAGTATTGCATTATTATACCAGCATTTTATTTTTAAACGACTATGAATTAAAAATAATGTGTGTGTTTTTTTTTAATTGAAATATTACATTTTTAAAATTCAATTATTTAAAATTGATTATTATCAACATTTCAATACACAATTTTTTACAAAATAAAGCAACAACATTGTAATGAGTTGATAAGTTTCAACATTGAAAATGTTAAATGAAATAATTCAATATCTGATGGCACTGATGATATGTAAACCATGTTTTGTCTCATTTAGCAAAAGCAGCTCCATCCTCTCACAGTCGATTCATCTGCATTATCTTGTTCTGAAAGTGTTAAATGATGGGTCGGCTCTGAACGTATTTCTATTTCTTTGCTTTCAGAAACGACTCCATGACATCATCTCACAGAAGCAGCGTCAACCGGACCCCCGGTCACAATAATAATACTCGTGAAGAAGAAGTCTTCAACAGCGCGGACCCTCCTCCGTCTTCCATCGATGACCAACACATGGGCGACGAGGACTTCCCCGAGGACTTCGACGACCTTCCTCTGGACGAGTTGGAAATGATCATGACTCAAGAAAACGAACAAACCGCCTCGACCGGCAGCAACGGAACAGGAAGAGGGAACGACTCGAGCGGGTCGGAGAGACCAGGGAGCGGACCTGCCGAACCGCCGGGGTCAGGGCGCTTCTCTTCGGGTTCGGGAATGACCTCGGATGTTCCTCACGGAGCAGATATCCCGGACGATGATCTCATGGAGGAGGACATGGACTGCTTTCCCGTGGAAGCGAAAAAGAATGAAGCGAAACCATCGACCAGTGCGGGTTACCACGTCTCCAGCACATCCGCCAAACCACCCAACGAAGCCCCCGGGGGCTTCACTCTATCCTCGACTCCCTTCACGTACTTGTCTCTGCTGGAGAAGCCATCTAACACCCGGGGCCTGGAGATCCGCGTGAAGGCTTTTATCGTGACGCTCTTGGGGAAACTGAGCAGCGGCGCCGGCCTGTGGAGGGTCGGCGCCACCATCTCCGACGGGACCGGCTACCTGGACGTGGAGCTGTCGGACCAGGTGCTGCGGGGGCTGCTGGGCTTCTCGGTGGCGGAGAAGTCGGCGCTGAAGCGAGACCCCGGGCGTCGAGGTCAGCTGGCCGCCGGGATGAAGAGGTGTCAGGAGGAGCTGGTGGACATGTGCTGCCTGATGACCGTGGAGATCGGGGCGGACGAGAAGAACGCTGTGGTGACGAAAGCGGAGCCAGTGAGTGAGAAGATGCTGCAGGAGCTGGAGCGGAGGGTGAAAGATGGAAGGAAATGAAGGAAGATGGAGCATAAGTGAATGTTAACAACGACACATTGTTCGAGGTTCTATATTTAAAAGTCAGCGGAAGGGAGTGATGAGCATTATTTGTCGTTCGGAGCTTCCATTTGTTGTTTCAATTTCATTCTTCCCCAGTCATGCAATTTAATATTAAAACTGTTTTTACACCATTTTCTTCAGCAACAGTTTCTTCCTTCGCTGCATCGCAATTTCAACACTTGAATTATTTGAAATGGAGATTCTTCTATGACAGGATATCAGTGTCAGTTTTCTTTTTAAACATTTTATTATTATTTAGTTTAATAATTGAGAGACTTGATAAGTTTGTATTGACTAATTGAACTAAAAAATGTGCCTGTTGAAAGGTTATATTAGTTATTTAATAATTGAATACGTTGAATACTAAAACATAGAATATTTTTAAATGATTTATTTTTTTACGCATGGAGATTAATATTCTAATGGGAATAATTCCAAAATACATTTTTTAAATTCAATATTTTTTAATTCGTAGCCTTTTAAATTCAATATAAAAATGTTGCTATTACAGTATAGTTCCAACAGACAATAAGTGTTGCATGTTTGTTAGATCACATGTATTGAATTCAGGGAAAAGAAAGGATGTTATTGGAAATAGAATATCAGACTCCATGTAGAAAGTATTTTTTTTAATATATATAAATTAAAATAAATAAAAAACTAAAATTCAACCTTTCAATATATAGATTATTTAATTGTAAAATAATAAAAAAGTATCAAATAAAAATGTGATACTCTGATACAGGGATAACAATATGTTGTATTGTAATACTGTAGTAATTAAAATATATATTTGTAATATTGTCGAGTACTTGACTCTGGCGTTGCAGTATTTAAATACCACTTGACGAAGTCTTTTTATTTGTTTCAAAACCAAAATATTTCCAAACATCTTTCAAGCTGCTGGAGTCCACTGTATCCTCTCATCCTCAGTCATCGCCAGGATCTCACAAGTCGCTTGCTGCCATCTAGTGGCCAGAAGTTTAATGGCAACACGTACATGAATAAACGCAGTAAAAAACAACAACAAAGATATTATACAAAATGGATTTGAAGCCAAAAACATGTATCATATACATCTTTATATATATTTATATTTGATATATTTTTTTGATACGGTGCCAAATATCGATACAGTATCGTGAAAAAGAAACTGTAAAACAAGCAAAGAAACCTCATGTGGAATCAATAACATTTTTTTCTCGACTCATTTACAAAGAAATTGTTCAGTAGACGTTCTGCGGCGCTTGACTATTGCAGCGTTAACACGGCTGGACTTGCTTCAGACCTGCGGGGGGTGGAGCGGGTGGAAATAAATTCATATTCTGATTGGGGTAATGAATTGCCGGTCTTTGCATTCATTCCTCTCAGCCATTACCTCTGAGTGAAAAATAATTAAATATCCAAGGGAGACGTGGATCTTCCATAAACTCGGAGAGAATGAGAGGAAGAGAAGACGAGAGCGAAGCTACGATTCCTGCTCCTCTCATCATTATCAAGCTGCTCTGTGTTGCTTCCCTTAATTAAGACGCTGCTGCGTCTAATAGTCCTTTTAATCTGTGTTGAACTCGCTTTAAAATGTTTGTTTTAGGAAGTACGTTCTTGTAATTAAGCCGACGTATCGTCGTGATATCTTTATATAAATATGAAACTACATTATATAGTCATATGTACATATATTTACGCAGTGCGTCGACTGATAATTGTAGTTTGTTTTTGGATGCATGGATGGAATCTGTGGTCCAATACTAATGTGTGCACACCAATTAAGACGGCGGCTCTGTCTGGTTCATTACCAGAAAACAAGGTTCAACATCCAAATCAAGACCCTGGCATGCATATTGATCGCCGGTTACGGTCTAATGAGCCTCGAGGCGAGGAAAGGGGTGCGAGGTACAACGGAGAGACCCGTCGGGAGGCCAGGGAAACACATCTTAACCCAGTGTGAGTCCTATGGAAGTGAACTGGCGCCGTCAGAATATTAGAGGGTTGAATTTAACATTTCAGTTTTTCTTTAAATATTTGTTTCAATCTTTGAGTTCAGGCTCAGTGGTTAGTGTTGCTGCAGGATTAACACAAGTACTCCGTCAGCAACCAGACAGAAACAATCGATCACAGTTGAGATCGCACTACGGTAATCGCAAACAGGAAGTGACGATGTTTTTTGACGGATGTGACGTATCAACTTGAAAAATACAACTTTATTGAAAAAAACACATAATTGGAGTCAAACATTGTTTTGTCGTGATCGTTTTGCGCAAGTTTATTATTTACAAAAAACACAACTTTAAAATCTTTTTGAAGATATAACCAGTTATTTACTGAACCAGTATCTTTACACTAACATTTGAAGTACTCAAGTGAGGAATGACGTCAATTATAAGAAGTGGAAAATGATGGCGCTTTATTTGTGCCTATTTGTCGATCGTGCAGTTAGAAATTTTGAGCAGCTGACAATATGTTTTGCACGCACCTAAGTGACAGTTTGCATTTTACTCACAAAAAATAAAATGGTTTGAGCAAACAAAAATCTATTTAACTTTCAATAAATCTCTCTTTGCGACTGCTGTACGACTGCTGTACGACTGCTGTACGACTGCTGTACGACTGCTGTACGGCTGCTGTACGACTGCTGTACGACTGCTTAACTTCATCTCCCTGCGTGCGCAGATTTTTTTTAATTTTTTACGATTTCTCAACTTCTACACAGCGCTTTCTTTGTGCCAATGAGTCGACCAATCACAGAGACCGGAAAGAAAGCTTGTTTCTGCTAGTAAAGATTTATTTTGGCTCAAACCACTTTATTTTTGATGAGTAAAAATGACATGCAAAACAAATTCTCAGGTGCTCAAAATGTCTAACTGCACGCTCACCAAATAGGCACTAATAAAACTAAAATAGAAAATAGCATATTATTTAATTATTCATACATCTTGCAACTCGTAATGCTTAATATCAAACTATTAGAATTAATCTCATAATGACGCTTAAACAAAAAGACACACAGGAACACGTTTGTTCAACAAGTTTATTTAATAATAATCAAGTTTATATATCATTCATATTAACTGTAAAAAGTATAAAGATGTGTTCTGCACACATTTATTTAAACCTTCAGTTAAAATGAAAGACATTTTTAAAACCTAAATTCAGGTGATTTCAATAATTTAAATCAAGGTATTTATTTCAATCAAAATTATTAGTAAAAAGGGATCATTCAAGATCTCTACTAGCAACATGTAGTGTCAACTAACCATCAAAACCATCATAAACCTTCCCCTCCTTGTCTGCAGGCATGAGTGTGTGTGTGAATATTTGTTTGTCTTTGTGTGCCCTGTGACACAGTGGCATCCTGTCCAGGGTGTCCCCCGCCTCTCTCCCGAAGAAACTGGGATAGACTGTGGTAAGTGGTGAAGAACGAGTAATTGAATTTAACAATTTCAAATTGAAAGGTTGAATTTGTTTTAAGTGAATAATTGAGTAAAATAAATTGTATATAAAGAGTATTTTCAAAATATGATTTTTACACATAGAGTTTGATATTTTTATTCCAATTTCTTTAAAAGACACGTTCTAAATCCAACATTTTTCAATTTATTGCCTTTTAAGTTCAATATAAAATGTTCAAACCCTCAGCCAATCATGCGACGTCCTGACGATCACATGACGACAAGGAAGTACTGTTGCTTTCATTTATTAATCCAGCAGTGGTAAAATATCAGCTATTTAAAAAGTAATGGTAGTTTTACAGCTTGGTGTGAATTGGATTAGTCTGGTAAGATGGCACTATTATAATAGTTTTTATTTTTAAATCAAAAGGCAATTATTGGATTAAAATATCAAATTCTATGCGTAAAAAAAAGGTTTCACATTTTTATCCAATTATTAAAAAAAAACAAAAAAAACACTTCAACCTTAATACAATACAGTTTTATTAGTATTTAATTGAATTTTTCCCCCAAACTAAAAATCAATGCTTAAATAACATTTCAATAAAAAATTGAATTTCAATGATTCAACATCCGACACTAAAATACTTATAGAGTCCCGTTAGTAAGAACATGGAAATATTTGCTGTAATGTTCGGACACAAAGAGAGTTAAACAAAATAATCTATTAATGTGGCCGAGTTGCAAATGTTTTCCAGAAATGAAATGGAAAAGCTTGTCACTGGACAAGCGATACGTGAATCTTCTTGACCACCATTTCCCTCTATCTTCTGTTTGGACCGTTCGTAATAGCGGCCGCTGAGCTCGGCCCCGAAAATTGCAAATTTTGATCCATTAAAAGTTTGTCATAAAAAGCTGCACATGATAAATGACATATTTCGGAGCAGCGGGAGCTCTGCAACTCTAATGGTTTTCCATTTGCAATATTATTTCCTCGATTATGTTAGTCTTCCACTTATGCCTCGGTCCAAACCTCTAGCAGGAGATAAAATGCGCTTTAATTCTCCTGTGAGTTCAGATGGTCCTTTCCAAATTACAGATAGCAGGAGACTGAGACTGGGGGGCGGTGGGGGGTGCACTGTGCTAATTCCTCTTATGCTCATATACACAGTGCACTGTACCACTTTTGTCATTACCAATCTCATTGTAAAAAGTACACGAGCGATCTGAAAAACCCTCTTGCAGCTGTAGTTTTCTTTGCCCCATTACATTCTAGTAATGAAAAATCCACTTAGACAAATCAACATCTCATTTGAGGCCTCCATCCAAACGAGGCCCAAAGCTTGAGGACGTGCGTTATTAAGAGCAAAGAAAAATATGAGGAAATTGGACTCGGACAACAATGAGGTGCATTCCTTTCTTGTTTGGGCCCATTTTTTGATTTGAGCGGGTCGACTATTGTGGTCGGAGTAGAACCAAAAGAAAAGACTCACTACAAAGATTATAGGGCGGTTATTAATGAAATTATTTCACGCTGGTGATAATAAAAAAGTAATTTTTAGAACATTTGGGGAGTTGAGTGGAAGACAAGCTATATCTCTTCTAATGGAGCGTTTGTGTTAGTCAAGGTTTTTATAAAGCAATCTTAGATAGATAAGACGGATGGATAGGATAGGAAGGAAGGTAGGTAGATAGGTACGTAGGTATGTAGGTAGGTAGGTAGGTAGGTAGGTAGGTAGGTAGGTAGGTAGGTAGGTAGGTAGCTAGGTAGGTAGGTAGGTACGTAGGTAGGTAGGTAGGTAGGTTGGTGGGTAGGTAGGTAGGTAGGCAGGTAGGTAGGTAGGTAGGTAGGTAGGTAGGTAGGTAGGTAGGTAGGTAGGTAGGTAGGTAGGTAGGTAGGTAGGTAGGTAGGTAGGTAGGTAGGTAGGTAGGTATGTGGGTAGGTAGGTAGGTAGGTTGGTATGTAGGTAGGTAGGTATGTAGGTAGGTAGGTATGTGGGTAGGTAGGAAGGTAGGTATGTGGGTAGGTAGGTAGGTAGGTTGGTAGGTAGGTAGGTATGTAGGTAGGTAGGTAGGTAGGTACATAGGTAGGTAGGTAGGTAGGTAGGTAGGTAGGTACGTAGGTAGGTACGTAGGTAGGTACATAGGTAGGTAGGTAGGTAGGTAGGTACGTAGGTAGGTACGTAGGTAGGTAGGTAGGTAGGTAGGTAGGTACGTAGGTAGGTACGTAGGTAGGTACATAGGTAGGTACATAGGTAGGTAGGTAGGTAGGTAGGTAGGTAGGTAGGTAGGTAGGTAGGTAGGTAGGTAGGTACGTAGGTAGGTAGGAAGGTACTGTATGTACATAGATAGGTAGGTAGGTAGGTAGGTAGGTAGGTAGGTAGGTAGGTAGGTAGGTAGGTAGGTAGGTAGGTAGGTAGGTAGGTAGGTAGGTAGGTAGGAAGGTACTGTATGTACATAGATAGGTAGGTAGGTAGGTAGGTAGGTAGGTAGGTAGGAAGGTACTGTATGTACATAGATAGGTAGGTAGGTAGGTAGGTAGGAAGGTACTGTATGTACATAGATAAGTAGGTAGGTAGGTAGGTAAAGTAATGTTCTAAAAATTACTTTCATTGTCAATCTGAAAAGTCGACCATTAGCGAGATAATTTGACAGTTGTTTTTATGTGGCCTTCGCACCTCTTCAAGCCAATTTCTCCACTTTTAAAAGGAAGCAGAGGCTGATAGGTAGGTAGGTAGGTAGGTAGGTAGGTAGGTAGGTAGGTTTTTTTTTAAGGTTTTTTCACACAATGCAGTCTAAGCAGATGGAGTGCACCTGTCCCTCTGTCCATCCATCCATCCATCCATTGTTTTGCGACTGACTCAAGACAAAAATAAAAACTGTCTAACAGCAGGGGTTCTCAAATTATACATTGTAGGTATTCTAGCTTCTAGCTGAGTTCAATTCAAAAGGTGTCGATATGTATGGTGGACCAAATAATGACCTCGCGGGCGGGAATCTGACACCTACGGATTTGCTTTTGATAGGTATGGATGTCAGGAAATCATTTGATGTATTCTGGCCAGAATACACTTTTTTGTTTAAGATGAAAACTGGTTCTTTCATTACATCTTCTAACTAATTCAAATTCGAAAGAGCATTAGTTTTACAGATTCAACTCGCTTTACTGTTGCAGTGCATTGTGGGTGTCTTGGGTGAGGGTCCTCTAAGAAAGAAGATGAAATATCGTAGCGATGTTAGCGAGCCACTCTACTTGAATTTGACATGCCTGGAGTAGAACCAGTGACCTAAAATCCTCTCACCAGGACCACACAGCCGGCTTCCCATTCCCCACATTGATTTTCGGAGACACCCCAGCTCTTCCTCTTCCTCCGAGAGAGGAAGAGTTTTGTTCATCTTCGATGCATAAAACCTTGGATGGATGGCAAAAAAAAAAAATGGCTCCATTATTTCTTGTAACTTTCTCATTTGTAACTTTGGTAACTCCAGGAGCGTGTTACGCTTTTTTTAGATACACTGAGATACGTTCTTGGAAATCCTCCGTTATCTTGTCAAGTCTCCGATTATTCTTGTCATCCATGATCTAATGCAAGTGCGTTAAGTACTTTGAAAGAGTGCAGTCATTCGATTAACAGGCTCACAAAAGAACCCGTCGACTTTTCTTCCATTGAGATGTCATCACCGCGGAACGAATGCAACCGTGACTTACTCAAGTTGAAGGTATTAAAACAAAAATCCTGAAGAAAAGGGTTCCATATAAAAAAAAAGAAGGAAAATAATGATTATTTCCGGGTGCCATGTCAATCTGACAAGTCGACCATTAGCGAGATAATTTGACAGTTGTTTTTATGTGGCCTTCGCACCTCTTCAAGCCCATTTCTCCACTTTTAAAAGGAAGCAGAGGCTGATGGGAAATCACACCTGTTGTGTGGAACACGTGTCAACGGCCCATTACCATCTTGAAAGTCAGTCAAAAACCAGCGGCGCCGCCGGAGACGTCACTTGGAAGCTGGTTAATTTATGGATATGCACGCGCTTGAGTGCGTGTTCATCCCGACAGATCCTACGCTGCCGATCGCATCCGGATGAGAGATTAAAGGTCAGAAATCAGGAGAACCACTTGGTGGAGAAAAGGGAGAATTTGGATCTTCAGAAGGACGCTTGTTGTCGGGCGAGCTTAGTGTTGGTTGAGAAGCTCAGAGGTCAGCGACACATGTTGATCCTGATGAATCACGTGTGGTGTTTACGTCGAACACGAGACGTTAGAACCTGCTGTGTTCAGTTCGAGCAGCTGGAAATGGACAAAAACAAGCTGCTATTTTGTAAATGTGATTCAGAAATTAGCTTAGCTTAGCATTAGCATCCCGTTGGTGCTAGCTGAATATGTTTTTGAAATATGTATATTTCTAGTTGGGTTTTTAAGTCATTATTTTGTTCATAAACACAATAATAAATAACACTAAGTTAGGCTAGGCTACCACTTTATGTAACTATATTTTTAAGTTGCTATGTCGTTTAATGTGGATTTACCAAGGCTTTTGTTTTTGTCCTTCTCTTGTTTGACTTCTCTGCAGTAGTTGTGTGTATTGGCAAGAATCTGGCCAAACAATATATATGCATTGTGATACTGTAAGAACAAGAATATTTTTGTAGTATTGTTGAGTACTTGACTCTGGTGTTGCAGAATTTGCAGACCACTTGACAGTGACAAAGTCTTTTATTTGTTCTCGTAACTGCTTTCATATTGTTTTTAAACCAATATATGTCCAAACAGATTGTATCCTCTCGTCCTCAGTCATGGCAAGGATCTTGCAGGAAATAATTCTTTTTTTTTGCCGCAAGGGGCGTTATACCATCTAACGACCAGAAGTGTAATTGCAACTTAAAATAAGTAAGTAAGTAAGTAATTTATATTTATAGAGCGAAGTAAGTAAGTAGTTTATATTTATAGAGCGCTTTTCCAGACCAGGGTCACAAAGCGCTTAAACAATCAAAACAATACTCAATAAAATATATACTTAAAAGGTCAAGATAACACTGAGGTTCCTTGTAAATGTAAAAATACATGAAAACACAATTTATTTAAATATAAACAAGAAGTGTGAACGTTTACAATCTTCTCTACACGTGTAACCGAAGCTCCTAACCAATTGTAACCGGGTACAGGCAAAGAGATTAATGATCTACGATATACAATATTTCTATTGAAGAACTTTTTTTTTTTTTACAACTAAAGGATCTCAATTTTTATTACTTCCGACCTAATCCCATTACAACAAAGCCCTTCCAGCAGTTAGACAACAATCTGTATTCAAGTAGACCCACTTCAAATATGTACTAAATAACAGATAAATCACAGAAATGTATTTACTGTATTTTTCCGACTATAAGTCCCCCTTAAAAAAGAAAATCAACATTGTGCCTATTAAATCGAAGTTTAAGTTGTTTTTTTTAATTGATTCAGTACTTTTGAATGTCTATAAGATATAGTGAAAAAAAAGATATTGTGATATTAAAGTGTACCTTTGTAAACACCTGCTCCGCTGCTGCTAATGAGCTCAGCTCTGGCAAGAATGAGCAAAAACATCATTAGATCAGGGAAATAAATATACTGTCTCGCATCTATGGTGACAACACGTGTTGTTGCTTTAGATTTGTTTTAAGAACACGCTCTGCAGATGTGGATTCATGGAAGCCGTTGAATTGATTGATCTTAAGTGCTTTTCTAGTTAATCATTGGTGTTTTTTTCCCGGATTGTGAGGGGAAATGTTTTTCATGGACACGCTCACACACCTTCCCAGAGGAGAGGGAACGTATCCAGCCTGTGTTATCAGAATGATCACAACAATCAAAGTAATGAATTAATTTATGCTCTCAGACAGACGTCCAGAGGGAGGTTGTTGAGGAGACATGATCCGACGCATTCCAGCCCAACTGTAGCTCCAAGACCTTCATATTCTTTCTTACGCCTCTTTTCCTGTGACACTTTCTTATTGGCCATCCATCCATCCATCCATCCATCCATCCATCCATCCATCCATCCATCCATCCATCCATCCATCCATCCATCCGTCCGTCCGTCCGTCCGTCCGTCCGTCCGTCCGTCCGTCCATCCATCCATCCATCCATCCATCCATGCATGCATCCATCCATGCATCCATCCATCCATCCATCCATCCATCCATCCATCCATCCATCCATCCATCCATCCATCCATCCATCCATGCATCCATCCATCCATCCATCCATCCATCCATCCATCCATCCATGCATCCAACTCATCTCTCTGGACTAACTCTCTCAGTATGTTTATTTAAACCTAGGTTATCTTCTGTAGATCATCCATACATCTAACACAATCCATTATAGTCGGTTTTATCCGGACTTTGGCTCAAAAGCGCGATGCTCTTCCGGTCACGGTTTCTGTATTACGGGTTACACGTGTCCACAGGTGCACACTCGAACATGCCCGCATCAGGAATTTAAAGAAATGAAAGAAGAAAACAAGAAAAAGTACTGCTATAATCTTGATACGCTCCTGTTGTTGCCTATTGCAACGCCCTTGAAATCCACTCAGGGTTTTCACATGAGGACTGTTGAGGTTTAGGCCCCCGATAGTAAGCAAACAAACAGGTCCTAATGTATCCTCAAGGGCTTTCCATCAGCTCTGTTTAGAACCCCGTCACCATGGCGATGTGACAATCTTAGCAATTGATAGGGATAACTAAGTACACCATCAGTCCGGCTCGAAAACATACAAAGCGCTTGTTTGTCCGCGGGAGCCGGCATCGCGGCCCCCTTCAATGCCCCGGCGCTGGAACATCCAAATATGATCCTAATTGATGGAGAGATCTGGCAATTTGGTGGGGAATAGCCCCGACCCGGGGCCCGAATTAATTTGCAGAATTAGACTAGCACTTGATATTCATCAGATCCTCGGCGCTATCAGGGAAAGTCGGACACTCGCTAAATTACAAGGGATGAGAAGATAAGGAGGGACAAGTCGAACACGAGAAGATATATATTTGATTATTTATTGTTGTAAAAGTATAGTTGATGCTTTTAATTTGAAGGTTAAACACTGACGACCCCTGCAGAAGATTGGAAAGTAGATTTGAAGCGGCAGATAAAGTGAACGTTTGCTCGGAGAAAAAAGGAAAGAAAAAGCAAGTGAAATGTGAATTAGTGCTTCTCTGATCCCAGCGGGGGTCCATCTCTGTCCCTCCAGACCCCCCGCCGCCTCTCCACACAATATGTGCGTGTCTTTATTTGAGTGACTGACACGGTGATGTGGCACGGTGGTCAGCGAGTGTGCGCACTGGTGTGTGTGTGTGTGTGTGTGTGTGTGTGTTTCAAGCTCCCAGCAGGGGTGGAAGTGTGCGATGAAGGGCACATGTGGCTAAACACAGGCTCGCTCATAAAGCCACTGAAGCCGCTTTTTTTCTTTTTTGTTTTTCTCAGAACAATTGTTCAATTCCCAGAAGAAACGGAGCAGGAGGAGGATTTATCTTAACTATCGTAACGCCTAGTCTGCTGGATGTTGGATACGTCTGTGTGGCTTTTACTGACACATATTTTGTCAGTTGTCGCAGGTTTTTTTTTTTTTTTTTTTCACTAATTCAGGAAGTCCACGTAGCCACGCCCCAACGCTCGCCAACATGTCGATCGACCACATTTTAAAGTCGTACATGGATGTAGATGAAGAACTCAATATTCTTCTTTCTCCAGTTCGAGTCAGAGAGATGAGTCATTCTACTACGTTCAGCTTGTTCCTTTTTTATTCAATGATTTAATTTGTTTATTTTTTATTTATTCCACTAAATGTTTTTTTGGGGTTGGTTTAGCAGACATGTCTATTTCCTGTTTTATTTTTTTTAAATTAGCTTTTTTTTCCAAGTCAACCTCTAATCCAATTTTCTGTTTTATCGTGATATAAGTGTATAAAATTGTACTTAACCGCCCCTGTAACACAAGCTCTATTAGAGACATAGCATCCATTTTTTCTGTTTTAAACATACAATATTTTCCTGGTATTTACAAGTCCTTAGAATGGGATCTTGAAAATTATTACAATATACAAAGTGTTACATAAGTTTTAACTCAGACACGTGCAGCTAGCCTTAATATTAGCTAGCTAAGCTAGCAAGTGTAGCATTCCGTTTAGAACCTCCTTCACTCAACGTTACCGTTGAAAAGTTCAACTGTCAAAAAGGCAATTAAAGCAAATTATATTGTGTGTGAGGTTGCTTGAGACCTTGGCTCCGAAACCGATGTCTCCCTTTTTTTCATTATAGCCAGAACATCTAAGGTTTGACGAACACATTTCATATTTCAACAGTTTCTAAGTCCATCAAATTGTTTTCCTTCAACTCCATTTATATATTTGTAGAGTGCTTTTCCAGACCAGGGCCACAAAGCGCTTTAACAATCAAAACAAAACTCAATAAAATATATACTTAACAGGTCAAGATAACACCGAGAACAACACAGGAGTCTCAGAAAATCAAGGAAAAGCCTGCATGAATAAAAAATGTCTTAAGATGTGTGAGAAATCACATTTCTTTCAAATCATTTTTGAAGATGAAAAGTTTGAAAATAAAATAAAGCAATAACAAAATGTTTCAAAAAAAATAAAAGTGCTTGTGAAAATCCGTAGAATAACTCGATTAGATTTGTTTTTCTCCTCAGACTGACTGAATTTTCAAACGTCTCTTTTAATGATTCAAGTCTTAGCCTATACGCTAATGTTTTGTTTAAATGCTAACACAAAGTTAAGACCCTGTACAAATTTTGTAATGAAAAAAAACCCAAACCAAATAAAAACAGTCGGAGCGACCGAACAATGAACATCGTAAAGAAAGAAGTAAATACGACCCTGAATACGGTGGAGAAAAAATGTCCAGTCAACACATCTAAATATGTCAACTCGTGTGTGTTTTTAGTCGTAAATCAAGAAATGAAAAACAACCTAAGAGACGCCGTAAGCAATGAATAGAGAATAATGGAGCCATCATATGAAAGGACGTCCATAATAATGATCGCTGAATATGAATCTGTCATCGACCGGACCGATCGATACTTTCCCCGCAATATAGCATCACAATTGTTCTCCAAGAAGCCTTGTAAATCCCACCCCCCAATTTAGCTGCTAATCTGTTTTCCACCATTTGCTCTGGATCTCTCCACGTTCTCCTTTATGTCCGTGACCTCCATCATCTCAACTTCTTTTGTAGGGTTTTTTTTTCTCTCTCTCTCTCTCCCTGGAGTAGCTGAAGGATCTTCATCGTCGTCCTTCAGCTGCTTTTTTTTTTCTGCTGCTCTTCATTCTCTGCTGCTGGAGTGGTGCTACACGACAAACCCAATATCCAGCAGCCTTAGACTCCAAACACGCTGCCTATTTTCAGTTAAGACCACCTTTTTATTTTTCCCTCCAGTTCATCAATTTTTAAAAAAATCGAGATACTTCTGCTGCGGATATTGAGATTCAATTTAAAAAAAAAAGGGAAATTATGACATTTTGTTGCTTTAAAATATAATATTAGTAAATAAGTAAGTAATTTTTATTTATATAGCGCTTTTCCAGACCAGGGTCACAAAGCGCTTAAACAATCAAAACAATATTCAATAAAATATATACTTTAAAGATCAAGATAAAACTGATAACACAACAGAAGTTCCAGAAAATCAAGGAAAAACCTGAACAAATAAAAATGTCTTAAGATGTATAAATAATAGTAATTACAAAATGAAAATAACTGATGGTTTTTGTTGATGGATACGTCCAAGTTTCTTTGGGATGTAGCAGATATATTCGAGGACTCCTTCAAGAGGGCGCGCATGTTAACATGGTGCCCTTAATCTGCCGCATGTGTCAGCGAGCGACTGCTGGGGCCAATATTCGCTCGCCGTGGGTGTGTGAGATTCACACGTATGATCTCGCCTCCTGCCCGACAAGAAAGAGGCCATCTGACCTTCTGATGCATTAATGAAGACAGATGTGTGTGTGTGTGTGTGTGAGTGCACACACACTCTTCTGAAGGAGACTGACACTGTCACCTGTAATTAGTATTAATAACAGCAGATGAACTGTCAGTCAAACCAGGAGACAGGATGACATGGAGAAGACACCAGTGACATCCAGTGGTCACAGGACAAGATTCTCTTTTTTCTCAGCCTAGAAACCTCTCCTTTCCTGTATTGTTCTCTGTGTTATCTTGATTTTTTTTAGTATGTGTTTTTTGAGTATTGTTTTGATTTTTAAGCGCTTTGTGACCCTGGTCTGGAAAAGCGCTCTATACATATAAATGACTTACTTACTTTAAAAAATACATATGAACAAAACATATGAATTTCAACATAATCGATTCATTTCTGTATTTTTAATTATGTATAAATAACAAAATCAATAATATTATGTCTGTAATTGAACTCATTGATGGATTTTAACCCATATTACATTGTTTGTTCTTATTCCGTTCTTGTTGTATAGATTTAAAATAAATAAATCCCTCTCCTCGTATGTCTGTGGAACATCTAGAAGTGACAGTTCCGAGGACACCGGACCAGGTCCTGATCCCGAGAGGAAACAAAAGGTCAGATGAGACTATGGGCGACGGCTCGAGTATCGAGAAGCACCTTAAAAAAAAAAAAAGGTTATAGGGAAGAATGAAAGATTCAGTACCAGATAGAAAATAAGTGAGACACTCGTCTGGCCCCGGGTTTCACATTTCTACAGTGTTATCTACAGTGAATATGTTTTATATTTTACTGTTATTATTCGATTTAATTCTCAATTATTTATTGTCAACAACATGTTCCATTGAAATTGTTTGAATAAAAATTAATCAGGCTTCTTCAAGTTCATCAATTTATTATTTTTATTTAAAAAATATATGGTTTTCTACTCTTAATCACACTTTTTTTATTTCATAAAAACTGAAAAATAATTTTAACTATTGTACTTAGCATAAGGTTATATAAACGTTAAATATTGGGGTTTGTTTCCTAATTTATCATTCTCTACGTTACAAGGAAACAACACATGTTTGTAAACCCATGAAAATCATGACAACTTAATGACAATATGACAATGAAAGGTGAATAAAAAGCAGCTTTGAGACGTTCTTATTAATACTGTCTTTTCATCTCACGTCGGTAACTACCGCTGCCAAGGAGACTGTACGACGTCTGCGTTGAAAATAACTCAAAAAATGGGTGATTCGATCGTAACAACCTGTTTTGTTGACGTCCCAGGAAAAGATGAAGCAAAATACCATCTGGATCCTAAAATAATTTGAAGAGTCGCGAAACTCCGTAACACAACTGGATTCTCGTTCAGGTCAGCAAGCGCCTCCTAGTGTTCCATTGAGATCATTGCTATTGACAACATTTCAGATGCTAAAAAAGGAATTGAGGTATTTTGACGAATACATGTTTTTCACTTTTTAAAAAGAAAACTTCTTAAAAAAAATAGTCATAACTTTATTAAAATAATCTAATCATGCCTGAGTGTGTGTGTGTGTGTGTGTGTGTGTGCGTCAAACCCCCCAGCTACAGTTGAAGTGTGTGGGGGGTGTGATTGTACAGCAGGTCATCAGATTGTCGTCAGTAAATCCTTCTCCGATGTTCCACGGCTCGGACGCGCTCACGCTGCAAGTTAAACACACCCACGACGTTGAGTCACGTTGTTGCCGCAAATGTTGACAAAAGTTAGACACACACACACACACACACACACACACACACCTGTCATACAGCTGTGTGCAGCAGCTGAATATCTCTGTGCTGGTGTTTGTGTTGCTGTTGTTCAACATGGCGCCCAATATCTGCGGACAGTTCAGTTGTGGGATGTACAGCATTCCTGGGAACAACAAGTGTTGCGTTATCTCAGGGTCAAGGTGACCCGAAGGCCCGAAGACAAATGTGTTTGTGGTATCCCTTGTGTTATCTCAGGGTCAAGGTGACCCGAAGGCCCGAAGACAAATTTGTTTTTAGTATCCCTTGTGTTGTCTCTGGGTCAAGGGGAAAGGGATGCCACAAACACATTTGTTTTTAGGGTCACTGGGTCACCTTGATCCTGGGATAACACCAAGGGTTAAACATAAATAAGTACATGGGTACACTCGAGAGAATTTTACTTAAACATTAAAGATACTAATATTTTATTGATTATTTGAGTTAAAGAAATACCAACTTGACACTCAACTACACAAGAAAAGTGTGGCCCGGGGACCACACACAGCCCTTTAACTGTATTTATGTGGCCCTCATGGGGTAAAAAATCATGTAGAAACTAAATAAAAAATATATATATATATGTTCAACCCTAAATATGATCATATGGTTGATTTTAGAACCTTTTCCCTCCTTTTTTGTGAGTATTAAAAGATTTAAGCTAATATATTCAATAGACATAAACCGAAAAAAACGGATTTTTCTAACACATTAAAAAATAAAAATGGAATAATTTAATATTAATGTTATACAATATAAAACATTTTTTTAGTACTTATTGTCAGTTCACTTTTTCATACCAATGTTTGAAAAATAGTTTTTCATGATGATATTTTATTTCAATTACATTCTGAAAAATGGTTGTTTGAAGATGATTCTTGTATGTGTACATTGGAAGTTCTTTATCAGGTTGTTTTAATAAGGTTTCTTTTCTCTTTTTTTAAAATAAAAAATCCATGATTTAAGTTTTTCAAAATAACCATTAGACATAACAAAGAGTCAGTTAAATCCAATATCTCGTCTCGAAAAACGCTATATAAATAAATATTACTTACTTACTTACTTATATATACAAACAAGGAAAGGGCCCAAAACAGAACCCTGGTGTACACCATAGTTTTTACAAGGAATACAATAGGAGCCATAATATTTATTTTAAAATTACTTTTAAAGCATGAAAGATACTACTTTCCTACCCTTTGAGTGTATTTATGTGGCCCTCAAGAAGTAAAAGATCATGTACAGTAGATATTAAATTTAAAATATATATATATATACATTATTAGATCAACCCTAAATATGATCATAAGGTTTTTGTTTCAGAACCTTCCCCCTCCGTTTATGTAAGTATTAAAAGGTTTAAGCAAATTTATTCAAAATATATAAACCGAAAAAATTGCTTTTAATATCAGATTAAAAAAAAAGAAAATTGTTTTTTTGCATATTCAGCTTGATTTGATTAAATATCTTTTTGCACTTGTTTATTTATACTATTTCCTTCCTGTTTTCACATTATATTCAAGTTTTTTCGCTCCTTGATTCCTCCCATAAGGGCCCCTCGCCACAGTTACAATATGACCCCTGAGGAAACGTAATTGCTCGCCACTGCTCTCCACACAAAAGTGAATCACACTATAGCAGTTGCCATGGCGACATACAGTAAGTAATGATATAGGAAAAAAAAAAAAAGAAGCTATTTCTATATCAAACCAGATGTAACGGCGACGACAGATTAATGAAAATAAAGTGGAGACGAGATCACGTTAGAATTAAAATCCTCGTGTTAGTGCGTGTAGAGCCGAGCATGTGTCCTTGAATATTCATGTGAATGTGTTAAATGATGATGAATAACGTGGTTCTTAGCACCTCAGTCGTGACACCGCGGCGTCATACATACACATCGCTTCATTACACAATAAAAAAAAAGGGAGTTACTCAATAATAAAAATAAAAAAAGGGTGAGTTCACCTGCGACACACGCCGTCATGAAGCAGGAGACGCTGCCGGCGATCAGGGAGCGTAGACCGCAACTGGAGATGTCGGCGCGTCTCTCCGGCGCCATGGCGGCTGCAGGAAGAAGAAGAAGACAGAACCATTCTTTGTTGCCGTCCGAGATAAAGCGGCGCATTGTCGGGGATTTTTGAATTCAAACAACATCAACCTGTTTACTAGATGAGTGGCAGCGCGGCACAAAGGAGGAGAAATTAAGTGTGAAATAATGAATAATGAACACAAATTATCACAGTTGGTTTCCCTCTTGGACTTTTTGTAGCTCCGGGGTGCTTTTGTTTGGCCTTTTCTCATCTCAAGTGTGTAATCAACACATCCCACTGCCTCGCTGTCCCATGAACATGTGACCATAGATCTGTTTCCGTTTTTTTAACAGGTTTTTTTTTATCAGTGTTACAAAACAAGAAGCTCACCTTCTCTCCCTCTGAAAACCAACATCTATTTATCGAGTGGCAAGTAAATACACTCCCTCCTCTTGGACCACAAGTCCCATATTGCACTGCGACACAAGTATATATAGATCTGAAAATAAGAACCAGATTTTTTTTAATTGATCCTGAAAGAAACTGGCAGCCAGTGAAGAGTTTTAAGATCAGGGAAATGTGAGTTCTTCTACTAGAGCGGGTCAGAATTCTCGCTGCAGAGCTATCAAGTATCTCTTTATTTTTAAGGTTTAATTTTCTTTATGTTACAGTTGAATTTCAAGAGGGTATATCATTTATTATGCATATGTTTTTCATGAAAATTATCTTTTTTTTTCAGGAAATTGTTATTTATTAAAATGTATTTTATTTTTCACGTTTCAAGTTGTCATTTTGCTTTAGGATTTTGCACATTTGTTTCAGGAAATTGTCATTTTGTTTCAGGAAATTGTCTTTTTATTTCAGGAAATTGTCATTTTGTTTCAGGAAATTGTCATTTTGTTTCAGGAAATTGTCATTTTGTTTCAGGAAATTGTCATTTTGTGTCAAGAAATTGTCATTTTGTTTCAGGAAATTGTCATTTTGTGTCAAGAAATTGTCATTTTGTTTCAGGAAATTGTCATTTTGTTTCAGGAAATTGTTATTTTGTCTCAGGAATTGTCTTTTTGTTTCAGGAAATTATCACTTTGCTTCAGGAAATAGTCGTTTTGTGTCAAGAAATTGTCATTTTGTTTCAGGAAATTGTCATTTTGTTTCAGGAAATTGTCATTTTGTTTCAGAAATTGTCATTTTGTTTCAGGAAATTGTTATTTTGTTTCAGGAAATTGTCATTTTATTTCAGGAAATTGTCATTTTGTTTCAGGAAATTGTCATTTCGTTCAGGAAATAGTCATTTTGTGTCAAAAAATTGTCATTTTGTGTCAAGAAATTGTCATTTTGTTTCAGAAAATTGTCATTTTGTTTCAGGAAATTGTCTTTTTGTTTCAGGAAATTATGACTGCTTCAGGAAATAGTCGTTTTGTGTCAAGAAATTGTCATTTTGTTTCAGGAAATTGTCATTTTGTTTCAGGAAATTGTCATTTTGTTTCAGGAAATTGTCATTTTGTTTCAGGAAATTGTCTTTTTGTTTCAGGAAATTGTCATTTTGTTTCAGGAAATTATGACTGCTTCAGGAAATAGTCGTTTTGTGTCAAGAAATTGTCATTTTGTTTCAGGAAATTGTCATTTTGTTTCAGGAAATTGTCATTTTGTTTCAGGAAATTGTCATTTTGTTTCAGAAATTGTCATTTTGTTTCAGGAAATTGTCATTTTGTTTCAGGAAATTGTCATTTTGTTTCAGGAAATTGTCATTCTGTTGTTGTTATCAGAGGAAATGCCTTTGTGTTAAAAATAGAAATATTTCCCCCTCATGGCTAAAATGCTCAAGTTCCATCTCGCTCCACATTTCCTCCCACTGGTGTCCAATAGTCAGTGACTCTTCCCTTCCGGGTCAGTGATCTACTGTCTTTATCTTACAACTTACTCTTCAACCTCGGTCACGAAGAACCCCGAGATATTCCTGACCAAGTCATACTCACTAATGACTCCTATTGACATCCCTAAGGAGGCGAAGTTGGTAAATCCACACAGAGCGTAGGTTGCTATGGTCTCAGAGTGAACCTGTGTGCGGAAGAATTTTAAATAAAGTTTGATCCACACGACAGATTCAATGTTGAGTCGTACAGAAATATACTGCTTGACGTGGTCGATGTATTCCGGGCCTCCCGCCTTCCTCCTCTGGATCAACACGGACATCTTCTGATAGGCCACGAACTCGTTGATGAAGGTCTTGGTCCCGATGAGCTCGGCCACGATGCCGCTGTCCTCCCAGGAGACCCCCAGCATGAAGGCCAGAGGTCGGAACACGTAGGAGCAGATGACCTGTTTCGAGCAGAAAACATTCCAGTGGAAGTGACGGGATTGAATTCTGGGAAGTTACGCAACTGAGAAGCTGAGCTCGGGGTAGTCCAACGTGCCGCCCAGCCAGGACAGCATGGCGTCCAGGAAGGAGAAGATGGCGATGAAGGCGATGAGGTTGACCACGATGGAGGCGATCAGAGACACGGAGGAGCTGGCGCCTTGAGAGGCCGCCTCCAGGATGTTGCCACATTCCCTGTCGGCAGAAGGTGAGATCGACGTGTTATGGACGGTATCGATGAATCCATGCCGTATGAAGGATGACACCCGAGTCACCATTGAATAACTATTACTGAAGATTTTTTATTTAAATAATGTAGGAAAATTCTTGTTCAAGATTATTTTCTGTTACTTAATGTCTAATCTAATCTAACCCCATATTTGGTTTTTCAAAAACTGCTGCACATATTGAAAAATGCCCCGCTTTTCGTTTCAAAAATGAATATTGAATGAATGGTACATGGACCGTTTGAAAAATGTTTAGTTCAAGATGTATTTTTTAATTATATATCAGAAAAATGTTTAGTTCAAGATTTTTTCTTTACTTAATGTTTAAAAAATTATTGTTTTTTCACAAAGTATTCTTATTTGATATCTGACTTTTTTCACTTAAAGTTTAGTTGGAAAAAAAGGTTTGTTGAAGATTAATTTTTTACTTTGTCTAAAAAAGTTTTTTTTCAAGATGCTTTCGTAATATATATTTTCTGTTAAAGATGAATTCCCCCCAAGGTAATTTTATTTTACTAGGAGGATTTTTTTTATTGTTTACTAAATTGCTGGAAAATTGTTCCTTTAAGATAAAAAATATTTTTTTTACTTCTTTGTGTCTGAAAAATGGTTCGTTAAAGATGATTTGTGATTAAAACCTAATGAATGTTTTTTTCAAAATGATTTTTGTGTAATGATTCATCATAATGCTTATAAATATAAATACACTGTATACATCTTTTTTTTTATAATTTATTTTTTAATCTACGATAACAATAAAATAGGGCCAAAAACAGAACCCAGGGGATCTCCTTAAGAGCTATCTCTGCAGATAAAAGTAACATTGTGTTTAATAAATGTTTCTGATTACAATTTCCAAAAATAACTATAAGACATAACAAGGAGAGGGCCAAAAACAGAACCCTGGTGTACACCATCGTTGTTACCAGGAATACAGGGCCCACATTATTATTATTTTTTTAATTAAATAAAAAACTATTGAAATACTACTATCCCACCCTTTGTCCATTTTAAGATCACGACCGCTTGTGTACGCTGGCGTCTCCGTTTCAGGCCAGAATATTTTGGCGGCGGCGAGCGAGGCCGGCGCGGACATGAAGGAAGCCGTCAGCAGATGAGTAGCATCCACCTTGACGTGGAAAAAACAACATTCAAGCTCTTCTCCTCCACGCAAAGTCCATTTGTACGTCACCCCAAAAGCGATGAACGCCCCCAGAATGGAACCGGCGATGCTGGCGAACCCCCCCGTCATCACGGCGTGAATCTCGGAGCAAGTCATCTGATGTATGTACGGGCGGATCAACAGAGGAGACTCGGTCTGGACGAAAAAAGGAAAAAAAAAGACGGGCGTCAACGGTGGGATGATTGTGCTGCTGTTCTATTGACCGAAAAGATGTACACCTGCCCCAGGAATATGTTTCCTGCTGCAGCCATTGATTCTGTAGGCGACGTTCCCATGGTAACCGTCATGAGGAATCCAATCTTGGTGTTCGGGAAAAGTCAAATGAACAACATCAGGACCATTCATTAGCGGATCTAACAGAGGAACTGGTCGTTGAGTACGGAGAATATTCGTCAACGTTCCTCTCGCTCACCTTACAGATCAGCCACTGCATGAAGCCGACGTGGTAGAGGACGGAGATGATGGAGCTGATGAAGGTCAGGATAGGCATCGCCTGCAGAGGGTCAACGACACATGTCAATCAAAATAAAGATCACTTCATGCTCTTTTTATGACCATTTACACAAAACAAAACAAAAAAAATAAATAAATAAAGTGGACATACAGTCCGGCAAGTAATACTGTATATTTGAATATATGTACACACAGATGAACATAATTAATTATTATGTATTTACTATTATTATTTATTATAGCAACAGTGAACCACAATGCCTTTCTACAAACTGCTAGATTTATTGACGGCGGATTGGTCGCTACAACATTTTTAATTTTTTTTTTTCTATATCTAAGTCTATATCTAAGTTGCAATGTGAAAAGTAATGGACATCTGTGATTGGTTGGCTAGGCTGCAAAGCATTATGGGAGCTGTTCGGGACACCGTAACTAAGAGGGTTGTTATGATGGGTAACAAGTCATATGCAACATTGAGTTCACAGTTTCAATTAAGTGTTGTTAATATTGACAAGTAAAAAATTGACAGGATCAATACTAGTAATGGAATGATGAGGTATCATGATACAGTGTGTTCACTACACAGGTGTATCATGATACAATGTGTTCACTACACAGGTGTATCATGATACAATGTGTTCACTACACTGCTGTACCATGATACAGTGTGTTCACTACACTGCTGTATCATGATACGGTGTGTTCACTATACAGGTGTATCATGATACAATGTGTTCACTACACTGCTGTACCATGATAAAGTGTGTTCACTACACAGCTGTATCATAATAAAGTGTGTTCACTACACAGCTGTACCATGATAAAGTGTGTTCACTACACAGCTGTATCATAATAAAGTGTGTTCACTATACAGCTGTATCATGATACAGTGTGTTCACTACACAGCTGTATCATGATAAAGTGTGTTCACTACACTGCTGTACCATGATAAAGTGTGTTCACTACACTGCTGTACCATGATAAAGTGTGTTCACTACACAGCTGTATCATAATAAAGTGTGTTCACTACACAGCTGTATCATGATACAGTGTGTTCACTACACAGCTGTATCATGATAAAGTGTGTTCACTACACAGCTGTATCATAATAAAGTGTGTTCACTACACAGCTGTATCATGATACAGTGTGTTCACTACACAGCTGTATCATGATAAAGTGTGTTCACTACACAGCTGTATCATGATACAATAGGTTCACTACACAGCTGTACAAATATGTAATATATGTACAATATGTAAGATTGAACATGTTTGATTCTGGCTCCCTCCACTCTTAGAACAGTGCAATTACATGGTTGTGAAAACTGAAGCCCTGACACTATTGTCATCCTAGTTTACAAAAACAAAATAATAATACGTTTTAAAAAGATCTTTGATGAGTTTTGAAAACATTCTGTGTGTTGTGTCAGTTTTCTCTTGTTGTTGTTTATGGAAATAAATGCAACTACCACCTCTGAGGCACTACTTCAAAGAAGTTTGCTAAAGAAAACAAGATGTTTGAATAAAAGGAGAGCTTTAAACGCATCCCTGAGTAACACCACACAACCCAAAAAGAAGTTCAAAAGCAACAGTTTTACCTTGAAGATGATGAAGTGATCTGCGTAACTCGCACCGAACACAAACTCAGAGCCAACGTCTGCAAACGACAGAAAAGTCTGCAGAAGAGAATAAAAACAAATGAGTTGATCCATCAATAATATGTGATGTTGTTGACAAACCTCCGCTTTATCACCGATCCACTTCAGAGCGACGTACCCGGTAGTCGTCCGGAGGATCAGCAGACCCAGGACGAACTGCAGCAGAACCCCGAACACCAAGGTCCGCCAAGACCACTGCAAACACACGAGTGGAATCAGCACCGACCCGGGATGACGCATGTGTGGATTCCAACCTTGAACGGGTGTTTGGAGAAGGCCATGGTGAAGACGATGAGACACATCAGGCCACAGAACGACATCAGCTGTCGGGTTCCTCGCTTGGCCGTGTCCAGAACCAACCAGCAGACCACGAGCACCAGCAGACACACACACAGCAGCCTGGTGTGTGGTTGAGGAAGTCAGTGAAGATATTCATTAAACCATCTCCTCTGGTCTGGTCACCTTCAGATCTATGGATTATCTCCAGATTAAAATGTGTTTTAATCGGGATGAGAAGCTCAAATATCTTTATTTGTTTTGTTAAAAGTTCATTTTTTATACAAAAATATTGACTAACTAATTTATAGTTATTATTATTTCTATCTAATATTTTTGTAACCTAAATACATTTATTTGTATTAATTTCTCAATTGAATCACATTTTTGTCAACAACTGTCCTTTTCATCCTTAATATGAAATAAAAAACATGTTTTTTTTAAACTATAATAATCAGTAAATGCTTCCATTAATACGAAAAGTTGCTAACTGTACTTGAGTACATTTAGTCTTACCACCATAAAGGTTGTCTTGAGAGAGAAAAGGGAATAATTCCATAAAAATAAACATACATAATAATATTCCTCAAATAAAATACAGATAAATGAACGTACCAACAGGTTTTATTTAATATAAAGACAAAAAGTTAAATTGTTAAGAAAGGGTAGTTACAAGTGTGTTGTCATAAGTAAAGATAGTTGTAAATATACATACCTCATATTAATCAAATAATATACTGATTACTTAACTTAAAAAAACAAACCAAAAAAACAGGTTTTATTTAAAAATAAATGACAAAGAGGTAATTTGTTAGTCTCACCAGCATAAAGGTTATTTTGAGAGAGAAAATGGAAGAAATCTGAGCATAAATAAACATAAGTAATCATATTAATCAAATAAAAATACAGATTAATTACTTAATTGTTATTAATAAATGGTATAAAATAGGATTTATTTATTATAAATGACAAAAAGGTCAATTGTTGAGGAAATGCTACAAGTGTGTTGTCAAAATATAAGTCTATATAATTAAAGATAGTAACTGACAAAATATATAAATATTGGAGGAATAAATAGAAAATAAATATAATAAATACAACTAGGTTACAACAGTAATGGATGATAAAATGTTTCCTTTGTTAGAATATATCAGTTTTCCCCACATTTCTATTGTGAATCTTTTGAGGAAATGTATTTCAAATATAATAATATATAATCAAATTGTTCTTTTCTCTATTTCTCTATTCAAAGACTCTTTTTCTCTCCTCCTCGAGTTGTTTGGCTTGACGGCATAATGTGGCCTCATGGGAAATTTAATTGCCCACCTGACCCAGAGAGATGTTGATGAACCGGGTCAAATCTCGCCTGGTGGCGAAAACTAAGATCTTTGAGGTTGAACATCATTTTTTTTCCCCCGTCTATTTGCCGATGAATTTAACTCTTTATTTACATTTAAAACCGTCTTTAGCTGCACAGGAAAAACCTGACATTTAGGTTCTGGGAGTCATTTGTCGGGGTTTAATATGGAGATGAACTAATGGATCTAATTTAACGACGAGAGGTCTGTAGGAGACTCTTTCTCTCAAGATGTTTTTTTGCTTCTTAGGAGTGTTGGAGCAGTTATGCTTTTCATACGAGCGCAGCGGCCATCTTTGCTTTCTGCTGCCCTGTTTGACATCCGCAGTCGTGCTGATTCCTCAAACAATACGTCCACTCAATCTGAAGATTTTTACTGTTGCCAGGAGACAGAGAGGTATTGCCACCACTGGTGCAAATCACTCCTGCTTCTTATTTCTTTTTTTTCTTTTTTTTTCCAAAGCAAAGTGCTGCCACCACACAACACGCAACGAAAGTGGTCAACATGTGTTGGTGTGTGTGTCCACTTCCTCACCATCTGATCCAGAACCAGTTCCTGGTGCATAAATCCCTGATAGGTTCCAGTTTCTCCCAAATCAAGTCACCATAGCGCTCCATCGACCAATCCCAGGCCAGGAAGAATATGGTTACCAAGGTGATGACCAGCAGAATGGTTGCGCGTTCCAGGTCCAAGACGCACGCCGCGATAACGATGGCCATGAAGCCTGTGAGCGAGAAACACAATTCATTTTGAAATCTCAATAATAATCACTTATAAGAAGAACATTATAAGTAGATGAAATGCATGTCTGTGTTTCTAATGATTTGATAAGCTTGTGTGGGGGGGTGGAGCCCATCACAGCTGGACAGGACCCTATTCCAAGATACATGTTCGCTACACAGCTGTATCATGTAGCTAACACACAATATCATGATACAGAGTGAACACACTGTATCATGATACAGCTGTGTAGTGAACACACTGTATCATGATACATTTGTGTAGTGAACACACTGTATCATGATACAGCTTTGTAGCGAACACACGATATCATGATACAGCTGTTTAGTGAACACACTGTATCATGATACAGCTGTGTAGTGAACACACAATATCATGATACAGCTGTTTAGTGAACACACTGTATAATGATACAGCTGTGTAGCGAACACACAATATCATGATACAGCTGTTTAGTGAACACACTGTATAATGATACAGCTGTGTCGTGAACACACTATATCATGATACAGCTGTGTAGTGAACACTATATCATGATACAGCTGTGTAGTGAACACACTATATCATGATACAGCTGTGTAGTGAACACTATATCATGATACAGCTGTGATGTGAACACATTGTATCATGATACAGCTGTGTAGTGAACAATATATCATGATACAGCTGTGTAGTGAACACATTGTATCATGATACAGATGTGTAGTGAACACATTGTATCATGATACAGCTGTGCAGCGAACACACTACTTCATGATACAGCTGTGTAGTGAACATATTGTATCATGATACAGCTGTGTAGTGAACACATTGTATCATGATACAGCTGTGTAGCGAGCACACTACTTCATGATACAGCTGTGTAGCGAACACACTTTATCGTGATACAGCTGTGTAGCGAGCACACAATATCATGATACAGCTGTGTAGCGAGCACACAATATCATGATACAGCTGTTTAGTGAACACACTGTATAATGATACAGCTGTGTAGTGAACACATTGTATCATGATACAGCTGTGTAGCGAACACTATATCATGATACAGCTGTGTAGTGAACACATTGTATCATGATACAGCTGTGTAGTGAACACATTGTATCATGATACAGCTGTGTAGCGAACACACTACTTCATGATACAGCTGTTTAGTGAACACACTGTATAATGTGTTCATTACACAGCTGTATCATGATACAATGTGTTCACGACACAGCTGTGTAATGAAAACACTGTATCATGATACAGCTTTGTAGTGAACACTATATCATGATACAGCTGTGTAGTGAACACATTGTATCATGATACAGCTTTGTAGTGAACACATTGTATCATGATACAGCTGTGTGATACAGTGTGTTCATTTTGAAAGCCTTCTAGAATCTCTGCTTTATAATCTATATTATAGATTCTATAATATCCAATTAAACCTGGCATCACAAATTTCATCCAGTGGCCTTTCAAAATGAAAACACTGTATCATGACATGTTCACTACACTCTTAAAATCCAACTTGCGACCGTTATGAAGATTCAATCGTTTCAATGTCTCGTATTCTCAGGTAGTGCTCGAGGAGGATCACAAGGGAGTCAAGGTGAAAAGGTTGTCTTAAACTTTCTGAATTCCTCAAGGTCTTCCCTAGAGCGTTGAATATAGACCTTTATTTACCTTTTCAAATAGGATGTGTGCTGACAACTTGTCTGTTAACTACCTTTAAACAGGTCATCAGCCACAAGAGCTTTTTTTTAACTTAAAAATACTGTTGATTCTGGATGAAAGCTGGTGGGAAAACTTGTGGATCCATCAGGATATTGTTGTGTTTATGTGATTAAGGACAGACACAGTTCATCTACCTGCAGTTAAAGTCACGTACACAGCCATCCAGAGCTTGTCCTGGTTTTTTTTCAGAAAAGTCTTGATGGACTCGAACATGTCCTCCAGACACACTAGAAGACTAGAAGACAACGTCAGAGAAGTAGAAAGATAAATGCAATAATAGATCAAATAAAAAGGACCTTTTCTTCTGTCTCTTGACTCTGTTCAGATCCTCATCCTCCTCATCTTCACAGTTCTCTGACAGGTCGTCCATCTGAATCTGAACTCGTTCCTTCTCCTGTCAAGAGACATGGTTTCACTGATGGTGACACATACAGAGCAAACACATGTCCTCTTCTACTTCAACAGGTTTGTTTGGATAGTAAGTAAGTAGTTAGTATTTTTTTTTTTACAGCGTTTTAACGTTTTAAATAAGAAGTAAAGTGTAGCAAATACCTGAAGCTCGAACGCTTGGTTCGTCTGTCCTTGTTGGGATTTTATTTTCTTCATTCCTCCCCAGTCGTTGACTTCACTTCAGGATGTTCCCTAAAGGAAAACAAAACTTTTAGACACACCTGTCGTGCCGTGTCTCCTCCCACTCGCCCTCTTTGTATATATTTACCTGTGCAAACTGTGACTAATAATAGGATTTTAATCCGCGGTTCTGCAGTTTTTTAACGACCATCGACGTATTTTTGGCATATATTGACATCGTAAATATTATTTAATAAAACAAGACGTCGTTTGTTAAAATAAAAAAGGTAATTTAAATTGTGTGTGTTGGCAAAAAGTATGTTATTCGACTTGTTTTACTTTGATTTAACATATTTATATAGTCGTGGATGATGAAGCGTTTGTGGTTTTTCATCTCAGAAAAGTGTAGTGTCCATCATACAGCCACTAGAGGACGCCAGTGCACCGTTCTTTAGGACAAAAAAACCGTAGTCGGTTTACAACAAGTTCTTAAAGTCAACATCGCTCTGTTTGAATACCTTAATTTAATTCATTTAAAACACAACTTAACATGGATGTGTATTCAATGAAAAAACGGTTAAGTTCTTCAAATTTATCATGGTCAAGAATTATTTTATGTAAGTAAGTAAGTATTGTAAATCATTTTTATTTGTATAGCGCTTTTCTAGACCAGGGTCACAAAGCGCTTAAACAATCAAAACAATATTCAATAAAGTATTTACTTTAAAGGTCAAGATAAAACTGATAACACAACAGGATTTCCAGAAAATCAAGGAAAAGCCTGAACAATTAAAAACGTCGTAATATGTTTCTTAAAGGAGTCATATGTACATTTATTTTCAATTTCAGAACGTAAGAAATCGACATTTAAAATAAAAACAATCTAAAATAAATGAGTCTCTGACTTTTCATCCTTTTGCACTAAATGTCTAAAGTATAAAAGAAAAAATACCAATTTGTTGATTTGACGATAACTCTGAACATGTCTAAGTATATTTCAGTTTATGCTAGTTCTTGTCAACAATGTCTTTATTTGTTGTTTTTTAAGCACGTCTCAACTTTTATAAAGAAAGAACCCAACAGTTTTAGAGTAAATATACTTAAAAAAAAAAAATAATACCATGTGTCATTTGCAACGTAATTTATGTTATGTTATATGTTAGTTGCATTTTTATCATTTTTTTTTTAATTAACAAATAAATCCTAACATAATTGTAAAATGCAAGAATTTCATAACAATTAGGAAAAAGAAGAACCTTTTTAACACATACACACATACATGATCCAGAAATTCAGTTAAACAAATGTAATTTGTTAAAAAAATGACTTTTTGATTGTAGTTACCTTTTTTTATTAATATTATGGTCGTTGTTATTATTATTGTTGTTATTTTTGCTGTTATTATGAGTATTTTTTGTGACTATCAGAGATAAATAACCTCAAACACAACTCTAACTCAAATGTTAACATGATTTTTGACATACGCGTTGGATCAATATTGACTCTAGGTCGGGCTTAACAGGAACTTCCGGCGCGTCAAAACTTCCTGACACTTTTATATCTATATATGCATGGACTCGACTTACAACCAATCGAACACTTTTAAAATTCCTGCCCACCTGTCTGACCTCTTCCACCTCCTCTCTTGTCGTAATAACTCAAAAATACATGAACGTGTTTCAAGGAAACTTGCTTCTTCTGCACCACAGAGAGTGTATTTCTTGTTGTTAATGAGATCTACCGCCCCCTGCTGTCCAATCGTAACTTAATAAAATATTTAAAATTATAAAAAGAAAAGTGTAAAGCGTTAGATAGATACCATTCATTTAAGGCAATAAATTGAGTTTAAAAAAAATTCACAATATGAAAATGAGCTGCTTGGCAGAGGTCTGCAATCAGAGAGCACTTTTCTTGTGTACAATATGAACAGTCATTTAGCTGCTACTATTGTACAATGACCTTGAGTTTCTTGATGGATTGTATACATTTTTTTTTGTCCAGCTAGCATATTAAATCAAACATTTCATAAAAACTGGATAAAAAAAACTGACCATCTGGTTCCACAAATCACTTGAAGGTTGTTTACTTTTCTTCACCTGCTGATTAATAAATATATATAGCGTTATTTAAAAATTCTAACAGAGGAGATTTTGATTAAATAAATGTACAGCATTATTTTTTGTACATCCACAAGCTGAAGAAAGTATTTTAAATGTCTATATTTTGGCTGATTTCAGTCACTTCTGATATGTTTTCAACTAGTACTATTTTGGGGGGAAAACCCAACTGGACGACGTTTTAATGAGTCCGTCCTCCACGATCCGATGATCAGAACATCCCAGTTTGTGGTGTTGTGTGGCAGATTTGTTCCGACACCAGCAGGACTCCATAATTACTCTCCTCTATTCAGCGGCGGCGGCGGCTGTGCGTCAGCGCCGGACGTCACGCTGGAGTCGCTGACGGGGACCGAGCATTGGAGGAGGTGAGGAGGGGGAGGTATGGAGGGAGGTATGGAGGGAGGTATGGAGGGAGGTATGGAGGGAGGGAGGTTCTCTCCTCCTCACACGTGGACGTGATGTCACTCGGCATCTCTGGCACCGGGGAAGGTGAGAGACGGAGGTGAAGAGGCAGCAGTCGAAGCCGCAGATGATGCTCTTCGTGAGGAGGCGGCTGAAGGGCGTCCGAGCCGCTCTCGCTAGCAGAGAAGGCCTCGTATCGATCCCGAGTCTGGCTTGGCCAACAGCCCTGTTATGAATTGATGTCAAATGATTTAATAAGGTGTGACGCCGGGCCTCGTACTCGCCCGCTAAAGACCCGATGATTGGTGTTTGCCCCCCCCCCCTACCCCCCTACGTGCCTGATCCCCCCCAGTACACGCCGCCTCGCTTCACGTCTGCTAGCTAACAAGCTGTCGCCCCCCGTTCATAATGGCGAGCGCCGGCATGTTGCTCCAGTCTGATGAGTGATCATCCATCGTCTAGTGCTGCCAGCTGTACGAGGGAGTCCCCCCGACTTGGCCCTCCCTGGCCCTCTTACAACTCACGAGTCCTCGCCAACATCGGAGCAGGAAAAATGGCCGACACCTTCACAAAAAAAGCAACTAATACCCCTGGATTAAATTCTTTCTTCAGCCTCTTGAGAAGTTGCATCCAAGATCTGAGGAACTCTCTTGACCAGAGATGGTTGTTGAAGGTACATGAAAATAGTAATGGATTGATTTTTATCGTGAACTCAAATCCAGTGTACTTGTAAGGGGGGTTAAAAGCTCCAACATTTCAAGACAAACAGGATTCTTAATTACAAAAAACAAAACAATGTGATACTGTTTTTTTGTTAAATCTATGGATCATGTTCTGAATCTCCAAGAAAAACCTACGACTTAAAGTGGGATTATCGCATCATTTTGAGTGTTTTGGGGGTCGGGTTGAGTGTTTTTTTCTAACTCACTTAAAAGCATATCATGAATCACCATAAAGAGGACACTTCTAACTGGAGTGGAGATGTCGTAACATTTTGAGGGTTTTTTGGGGTCACGTTGAGTGTTTTTTATGCACTTCTAACTAACTTAAAAGCATATTCTGAATTCCCTAAATAAAATACATTAAACAAGGATTAACCAGGTCTCATTAAGCCTCATTTTTCTTAAGAAAAACTATGCCCCCGTAATAGTTCTATATATATATACAGATACAAAAAATACCGTAGAAAATCTCTCGTATAGTCTATAAAAAGGGCTTCATACAGAATAAACTCTCTCGAGTCCATTATGCAAGGTATGCCTGAGCAAAAAAAAAAATGTAGCTTTTTTTGCAATAGTTACTTAGCTTTTTATTATTTCTGATGTAAAAAAAATATAAATGATTTCTAGTGTTGGGTTCGAAGCCCCGTCCTCAAGATCACAAGCGGTGTGGTTTATTATTGTGGTAAATTGGAAAAAAAAAAAGGTGGTGTCAACATTGGTGAAGGGTTTCAATCTCTTAGCACCACAGTGTTGTTCCAGGACCAGCTCTGAATACTTACAGGGATCGGCTCATGGGAGTTTTCTCTACAAGTTCACACGTGTTTTGTAGACTTGGTAAATTCATTCAACCGTGTTCCTTGAAGTATCCTGTGGGGGATGCTCAGGAAGTTCGGGGTACACAGTTAACACTGGTTATTGGGTCCCTGAAGGACCGTTTGAGGGTTGGATTTCGCCAGGGCTGCCCAGGTCTCTTGTTGGGTTGGATCTTGTCGCAGCTTGTTGCAAATGACGTGCTGTTGTTGCCACTTTGGATGACAATAAGCTGATCTTAAACCCCTAAAACCATGGTCCGGAGTTGGAAAAGGGTGTAATATCCAGTTAATGTTGGAGGACAAACTCTTTACCAGGTGAAGGAGTTCAAGTATCTTGAGGTGCTGCCCACGAGTAAAGGGAAACTTGGAAGTAATGATCGAAAGAACAGACTGTCTTGGCCCAACCTTGAAAATAAGGTGAAAAACTTAAAGTAGAACAGCTGTTTTTCCACATCGAGAGAAGCCAATACAGGCGGCTCACCTACCTTCTTTAGAGAGCCTCCTAGATGTCACTCATAGTAGGAGTTCCAGGTATTTTTCAACTGAGTCAAAGTCCACAGAGTTACGCCAGGACACGACGGAGAAACTATACCTTGCACTTGACCTAGGACTACCTCAGTACTTTCCTAGAAATGCTGGAAGAGGTTTCTGGAGAGACGCTACTCCCATGACCAGACCTCTGATAACTGGTAGACGATGGTTGGAACTATACCTAGAGAACAGTCACTTCTACAGTCAATTAAATGTGCTATAAAAGCCCACGTTGTCTGTTTACGGTTTGGTAACAATTCATTCATCTGATCTCTAACGCTAACACCTGTATCCCAATAAAAACACTTTTTTTCATTTTGAGGACCAGGAAAAAAGGATTTTCCAGTTAGCAGTCCCGGTTTGATCAAAGGATTTCTGGCTGATCCTCATAATACAGGACATTAAGCGAAGTATTTATGTGAGATACGCCACATCTGCTGGATCCATAACAAGATGTTTGGATCCAGACCAGCAGGTGCATTGAGTTTCTTCCTTCAACATTGAATGGACACCTGTTTCCAACCAAGGATCATGGTTTAAGGGGTTTTGGTTTTAGGGGAGCTGCTGAGACAAGATCGAATCCAAGAACAGACCCGACTTAGTCCAACCCTCAGCGGGAAAATCCCTTATTACCGGCCCGGTCTTTGACGACGGTCATTCAGGGACCGAATAACCAGTGTTGAGTTTGGTACCCCAAACTTCCTGAGCACCCCCCCACAGGATACACTTTAAATGAACACGGTCCTTTTTCCAAGTCTACAAGACACATGTGAACCGGTGACTCCCATGAGGCGAACCTTGTTGAGATCTGAACCCGGAACTACAATATAATCTTGGGATAGCGTGGCTTTACTCCGGGGACTCCGCTTTCCTCCCACAGTCAAAAAAACATACAAAAGTTGATTGGGAACTTGGGGAAATTTTGTGTGTGTGACCGTCATAAGGGTAGAAAATGGATTGATTGATGGGCTGAGTTCACAGAGGAGTTTTAGATTCAGAAAATCCAGTTCAGGGTTTATAGTCGGTCGTCTTATCCTAAAACGACCTTCTAAATGAACGAATCGTCATATCTCGCCGTCACGTAAGGACATACCTCTGATGTTAACCCCTGCCTGTCCAGACCCTGCCCTTGAGCAACCCCCCCCCCCCCCCCCCCCCCCCATTCACCTCTTCATCAAAACCCCTCCACCAGGTCCCAGATGGAGGATCAATACGCTGTTGCGACCTGCTCAGATACATCTCTCCTCCTTCCTCTCCTCAATCTCCGGGGCTCTCCCATCCTTCTGTTCCACCCACCCCAGCACCCACCCCACCACCACCCACCCCAGCACCAGCAGCATTTCCACGCAGGACGAGTCATCAGGAGGAGCTGGTCTCAGACACACAGAGCGAGCCTTTGACTTGAATGGTGGCGGATTTTGTCGCTGGGACCAAAAAGCAGGACCGCAACCCTTCAGACAGTGTCTTTCTTCTGATTCCATTGGATTTTTTGGATTTTGTTTTTTCGGGGCGATCCCCGGGGCTGAGAGGCTGACCGAGCTCGAAGTTGTCAGCCGAGATGAGCGCCTGGAGAGCGGGGAGCGGGGCTCTGTCTGCGGCGGGGAGACGGTCCTCCTCCTGCCGCCGCCTCTGGTGGCTCCTGGTCATCGGGGTGTCGGTGAGCTCGGGGGACCCCTGGCTGTCCATGGAAGCGTGCCCGTCCCTGTGCACGTGCAGCAGCACCAGGATCTCGTGCGTGGACCCGGAGCGAGGGACCAGCTCCTTCCCGGTGCTGCAGAGCGAGGCGGAGATGGAGAACATCACCGACATGTGAGTGTCTTCTTTTTTGGGTCCGGAACCAAGAACCCAAAAAATAAAAAGAACCATGACTCACGCTCTCACGCATCCTTCACGCGCATTCTATCTCCAGAGATAAACACGTGAAATCTGTGATGTCATTGTCACCGTCACACAAAAAAAACAAACATTCATGCATTCATCAATGTCCTCTTTATGACCACTCTGAGGACGAGCGCGTTCACGTGACCGCGCGTACACACGCATCTCTCACGCACCTGAACCGGACCGTTCGGAACACGAACGGATTCAAGCCAACAACAACAGAAGCTCATCACATTTATTTTTTATTCCTTTCTTCATTATCTTATTCCTTTGATGTGAGGTCGAGCTATGGACACCCTGGAAAGCTCACCTGTGCCTCTCAAATAGACAGACCACCACACGCACCCTATACAGACCCTTTAGGGTCGTTCATGTTTTTTTGGATGGTGGGAGGAAAGCAGAGTTTCTAGCACAAAGATACCAAACAAAAAGTGATATTAAATTAAATAATTATATTTGTTTTATTGAAATTATTTATCCTCATGACATCACTTTGTTATTATTTAAATATAAACCAACAATATATATGCACAGAAATTTTCTCCGGCTTTTTGACTCTTTTTCTATGATTTTTTTTTCATATGAAAGAATCGAAATAAAAATAGAAATATAAAAATGTAATATGTAGGAAACACACAAAACAAGAGTGCAAAACTGTGAAAATATAACAGATAATCACATATATGTTTTTTTTTCCCCACTTCCTTTGTTATCGTTTCCACAGTCGACCCTGGTGAGTTTATCATAAATACACAACCTGCTGCTTTCAAATACATCAAGCAAAAAAAAAAAAGAAGGGAGGAAGAAGAAACCTTGTTGATTAGAGGAATAGAAACGCTCTTATCAGTGGCCTTGGAGAATCCTTGGTGGTTTAAATGAGAGAGCTGCTGAAAAGCGTTGGGCAGATTGCTCGGCTAATGTCAACAGACGAATCACCGGCGACTGCTAATTTACTGCCAAAAAAATAAAGATGTAAAAAAAAAAGAAAAGATCAAGTCCAACGCCGCAGCTGGAAAAACAGATTTAAGACCTTAACGTGACTCTGGAGAGCGAAGGTGGACGACGTGTTGGTGGACGTGGCATCACCATCAGAGATCAAACAATATAATGAAACTTTAATTTAATGTAATGTAAACAACATTTTGTGTCACAAAACTATACAAACGGAGCCAATAATATATAACAAAAAAAATTATAAATTGTTTTATAACTGTGTGTTTAATGGTGTTTACATTTAATCTGAACTAAATGATAATAAAAAAACACAACCAAGAAAATTGGTTCTGTTTTTCTATTATTTGTCATTGTTTTTTTCTAGTATTGACGACACAAACAAATCCTATGTTGTGTTTAAAACACTGGCAATAAAAAATCCGATTTTATTTTTTATCTATTTTTCAAAGAGAAATACATGAAATAAAATATATAAGGTTTACTTTGAAGAGATGGTTGATGAGCTTTCAGGAATAAATATTTCGATCTTTATGAAGTTATTGATTTATTGTGATCATACAGTTAAGTTATATAAACAAATGGTCGTGACAGAATTATATGTTATGAGTGTTAATGCTGTTCACATGTAGGCTATAGTGTACTCTGTAAAGCTGCTGGAGTTGACTGTATCCTCTCATCCTCAGTCATCGCCGGGATCTCACTTGACAGGATTTAATTTTTCCTTTAGCTTTAAAAGTTGTTGGAGTTGACTGTATCCTCTCATCCTCAGTCATCTTCGAGATCTCACTCAACGGGGATTTAATTTTTCCTTCAGCTTTAAAAGCTGCTGGACTCGACTGTATCCTCTTATCCTCAGTCATCGCCAGAATCTCACTTGAGGGGATTTTATTTTTCCTTTAGCATTAAAAGCTGTTGGAGCTGACTGTATCCTCTCATCCTCAGTCATCGCCTGGATCTCGCTTGACAGGATTTTATTTTCCCTTTAGCATTAAAAGCTGTTGGAGCTGACTGTATCCTCTCATCCTCAGTCATCGCCTGGATCTCGCTTGACAGGATTTCATTTTCCTTTACCTTTAAAAGCTCTTGGAGTACTTGTACTCGTCCACGCTGGTTACCATCCTCGTTTGTAAATGTATCTGCTAGATCCTAATCACAGATTAAACAAGTGTACTTTGAAGGTTAATGCTTCGAACATGCAGAGAAAAAAAGTTTTTGGACCAAAGGAAGCAGGAAAAACGAGGCAGGGAAGACAACCAATGAGGTGGATGGATGTAGGAAGTAGTTTAGTTGTGACCAGGAAGGATGATCAAGTTATTGGAAGAAGAAAAAACAACCTTAACTTAAAATATTGCTTGTGATGGATTTCATGCAATTACTGGACATTTTAAAATGGTCTTAAAAACCATATATATTTCGTGCAATTATTGCCCAATGAATACATTTAAAATGCATGTTATTTTCTTTGTCTGTTCAAGCAAAATTATTAGAATCTAGATATGAATCGTGTTATGTAAGTTCCTAAAGATCCGCTCGTGTGTCCAGAATAATTCCTTCCCTGTTTTTTGCTGACTCATCTTTATGACAAGCAGAATGTTCTAGAGACTTCCACGTCATGTTTTCTTTTTTTTTTTTTTTAAATATGCTCCCCGACAAAAGAATCTCCACTTTTCAGTCCCTCTTCCGCTCCATCCGCTCGTGTGTCGTCGCTAAACGTCATCAAACGCCAATTATCACAGTATGTTTCCTGGATTCGCGGCCGGTTGCTAAACAGTTTTCACGGCTGGCTGTGCCAACTGACGCTTGTTTGCATCAGCCGCGGCCGAAGCGGAGAAACGATGTTCTGTCACGTTATCTCCTCTCAGTGTTTGCTTTGTCTTGTTGAAGCATTCGTGTTTGTGAAGCATCTGACACTCGCTTGTTTCTCTCGACAGCTACATCGCCAACCAGAGCAGCTTCTCCTCCATCAGTGACAAAGACCTGCACTACTACAAGAATCTCAGGAACTTGTGAGTCTTTTTAAAAATAAAATGATGTCGCCTCACTGTGAGCGAACACATTCTCCTTCTACTATAGCTCCCCTGACTGCAGTGGTCAGTACCTACCCAAACGATTGCAACATGTAGTGAAGTCTATGTAGGAAGTTAACATTTTTCATTTTAATTGAGCCCTTTATTTTAGCCATTAATTATCTTCTGTGGAGTCACAGGGGATTCAATTCCTATTCTAGCTACTTGGGGTGAGAGTTTGGGGACACCCTGGACAGACTGCGAGTCCAATGTGGTATTAAGATAATTTGCAAATAATAAATAAATACTGGCAACACTATACACATCATGATATAGGGGTAAAGGTATAATATATTGCAATGTATTTTGATACTGTCGAAACAAAGTTTGAGTACTTGACTCTGGTGTTGCAGAATCTACAGTCCACATGACTCTTGATGAAATCGTAACTTCTTTTTTTTTTTTTTAAACTAAAATATGTCGAATCATCATCTTTACAAGCTGCTGGAGTCAATTGTATCCTCTGGTCCTAAGTCATCGCCAGGATCTCACTTGACAGGATTTCATTTTCCTTCAGCTTTTAAAGCTGCTGGAGTCAATCGTATCCTCTGGTCCTCAGTCATGGCCGGGATCTCACTTGCCGGGATTTAATTTTTCCTTTAGCTTTAAAAGCTGTGGAGTCAACTGTATCCTCTCATCCTCAGTCATCGCCTAGATCTCACTTGACCAGATTTCATTTTTCCTTTAGCTTTAAAAGTTGTTGGCGTTGACTGTATCCTCTCATCCTCAGTCACCTTTGGGATATCATTTGACGGGATTTAGTTTCCCCCTTAGCTTTAAAAGCTGTTGGACTCGACTGTAACCTCTTATTCTCAGTCATCTCCAGAATCTCATTTGAGGGGATTTTATTTTTCCTTTAGCATTAAAATCTGTTGGAGTCGACTGTATCCTCTCATCCTCTGTCATCGTCAGGTCTCACTTGACGGGATTTTATTTTTCCTTTAGCATTAAAAGCTCTTGGAGTTGACTGTATCCTCTCATCCTCAGTCATCGCCGGGATCTCACTTGACAGGATTTAATTTTTACTTTAGCTTTAAAAGCTCTTGGAGTTGACTGTATCCTCTCATCCTCAGTCATCGCAGGGATTTCACTCGATGGGATTGCATTTTTACTTTAGCTTTAAAAGCTGCTGGCACCGACTGTATCCTCTTATCCTCAGTCATCGCCAGAATCTCACTTGATGGGATTTTATTTTTCCTTTAGCATTAAAAGCTGTTGGAGTCGACTGTATCCTCTCATCCTCAGTCATCGCCGGGATCTCACTTGACAGGATTTGATTTTTACTTTAGCTTTAAAAGTTGTTGGAGTTGACTGTATCCTCTCATCCTCAGTCATCTTTGGGATATCACTCGACGGGATTTCATTTTTCCTTTAGCTTTAAAAGGTGTTGGACTGGAATGTATCCTCCCATCCTCAGTCATCGCCGGGATCTCACTTGAAAGGATTTCATTTTTACTTTAGCTTTAAAAGCTCATGGAGTCGACTGTATCCTCTCATCCTCAGTCATCGCAGAGATCTTGCTTGATGGGAATTTATTGTTCCTTAAGCTGCAGAGGATGTAATGATTTCTGAAATCTAGCGCCTAAAAGTTAAATTGCAACACAAAAATGTACAAACTCTATAAATATTTGCATGTTTATTGTAAAAGAAAAAAGAACACTAAAGAAACACTTTATAGAAACCATAAAATATGTAATAAGTATAAATATAGTGATTTTAAATATCGATACATTATGCAAACAAAGAGCTGTTCTTCAGGCTATATTAGCTTAGTTTCTTACCCTATATTGGCTCGACTCGCCAGCAGAACATGAATATTTTCTGAGACGCACAAGTGCACAACAACACGGTGCACTAGTGGGCGACGCTGCAGCCCCCCGGCCAGAAGAAGGTCAAAAGGTCTCCGGCTCAGAAAGCAGCTCAAGGCGGAGAGGGTTTGAATATAGAGGTTAATTTGTGGGGTGTGGGATTAAAGATGTATTTCCGTGCTGGACTGGACGCCGATGACTCCGGGGTCGCCTCAGAGCTGTGAAAATAATGCAAGCTGTCCAAGTGAAGATGTCATCCCCCCCAAAAAAACCCTCCTCTATCTTCCACACTGAGGTGTTTGGGTCCGAGCGATCACACCTTCTCCGTCGGTCGAGGTTTGGCCGACGGCTTCTCTCAGAACGTAAAAGTGTCAACACTCCAGGAACGACGTCCTTCTCCAGAACGTGCGTCAAGATTATTACTGTAACATATGAAGACCAGACTTTCCATCGCACTTGAAAACAGAACTTTTTTAAAAAGTCGTTTCAAGGAAGAAATATGTTTGTTGCAAGCTTTAACTGTTGCAGTGCATTATGAGCCATCATAGTTCAAGAAAAACTCACCTCTGCCAAGGAGCTTATTTCAGATCAATAAAAATATAGCATAGAATCAATAAATCATCTTCCATGATTGAAGGATGTTGTCGAGTCATGAGAAAAAAGAAGCAAAATTCATCAACAAATGTCGAAGGAACAGCAACAGCTTTGTCTGAACTCAGAGCTGACATTCTTAGTTTTATTTAGAAAACAAAACTGTTTTTTTTTTTTGCTAGTTCTGAACCAAAAAGGTTCATGAGCAGCAGCAGTTAGAAGCCATACAAGTCACTGAAAAAACACCCTGTTTCATTTGGAACAAAAAACACCAAAATCAAAGCAGCTGTTTGTCAATATTTCCTGAAAATCTTCTTGAAATACGTCCAGAACTTTACAATTAATATTAACAGACAGATGAGTACTTAAAAAAATATAACCTTCTTGCCAGAGGTCGCAATCTTTCTCTGTCAAAGGTTACAAACAATGTTTGTCCTTCAGTCACGACTCAACTGGGTTCTCTTGGAACAAGTTTGAGGTCCAAATACTTTACCAGAAAAATCTGTATTTGTAAAATTAGTTGACTGATACTACAAAGTTGTTCCTTACTTTGTTGTACTCAAAAAAGTGTGGGTTGGAAGGGAAGGGGATTTGATATAGTTTTTTATTTCGTTTTATTTTATTTTTACTACAATGTTATCGTTGTTTTGTTTTTGTTTTAATTTATTGTACTTATTTTCAATGCATCCACTTGTGTTTGCCACACAAATTTTAATAGCTGCTGGATTCAGTTGTATCCTCTTGTCCCCAGTCATCGCCAAGAACTCACTTGACGGGATTTTATTATTTCTTTAGCTTTAATAGCTGCTGGATTCAGTTGTATCCTCTTGTCCTCAGTCAGATCTCACTTGACAGGATGTAATGACTTCTGAAATCTTGCGACTAGAAGTTAAATTTCAACACGAAAATGAACAAACTTTGTAAATATTTGCGCGTTAATCGTAAAACAAAAAATAAAAAGTATAAACACACTTTATAGATAGACCATAAAACAAGTAAAAAGTACTAGTATAAGAATACACTGATTTCAAGCTAAATCTATTCAGAACAAATGGTTGCGTAATCAAAGTCTCGCAGGATCACTTGAGTGACAGAAGAGATTTGATGGCATCCATGTTTGTGGCCCCTGATGGTCGCATTTTCAAGGGAATTTAATTTACAACAGGTACGAGACGGAGTGTTCTGGGCCACGAATAGTATCCACTCTTCTTTGTACAGAAATTGAATTTCAAATGTTGGTTGTGGCGACCCTCCTTCAATGTCACGGACAAACATTCGGTTCTGATCCACGTGTTTTTCTTTTTTCTTCTACTTCAGAACGGTGACCAACAGCAGACTGACCTACGTGTCCAAACTGGCCTTTGAGCAAAACCTCAAGCTTCAATATTTGTGAGTAAACATACTTATTACATCTTTTTGTTTGAAATGTTTTTTTAATATTTCTTGAAGCTCTTATCTTATCTTACCTGAAGTAAGTACTAGTTAAATTATGTCCGTGCAGTTTATTTTAAGTTCATGTCATTAGAGCTTTTCGTATATTTTGAGGCATATTTTTAACATAACTATGAAATAACAAGAACTAAAACTTTATAACATTGTAAGTACTGTAGAATGACATGAATAAGCAAACGTATGATGAATTTGATGTACTTGTCATTTCTCAAAATCTAATAATTTAATTATTTTACCAAATAAAAAGTATGATTTCAGCTTTTTTTTTTTAAATCAAAGAACATTTTGCAATGCCACTTTCCTTCTCTCACTCCCTCTCAGTGAACACATCACTGCAGTCACGTCCGTTTTAGCAGATTATTTATTTGCTATTAGTTATTGGAAAAAGGTTTTATCGTCATGGATACAAAAGAAGAAAGACTCTCGACTGTTGACGACAAAAGTCCGTCAATGATTTTAAAACGTTGAAATACAATTTAGACTTGAGGTAGTACAAGTACAACTGTTACCATAGCAACGTAATCTGTTTACTAATCTAATCTCAATCTGCAGGAATCTGAAAGACAACAACCTGTCGTCTCTGTCCTGGACCATCTTCAGAAACCTCAACATCTCTTATCTGTAAGTTTGGCCTCTGACGTTTGTCCATAATGTCCACTGATGGACAAGATTCGCAGTGAAAATACGAAACTCGTCCAACTGTTATTGTCACACTGGCTGGATGTGGCCCGCTAGCCTTTCTTTGACACTTTTGGCTTCAATTATTCGGAAGAAAAACGTATGTAACGTTGTCTCAACTTGACCGAGAGACAACACAAGGGATACCACAAACACATTTGTTTTCGGACCTCCTGGTCACCTTGACCTAGATATAACACAAGGGATACCACAAACACGTTTGTTTTCTGGGCTCCGGGGTCACCTTGACCCTGAGACAACACAAGGGATACCACAAACACGTTTGTTTTCGGACCTCTTGGCCACCTTGACACAGATACAACACAAGGGATACCACAAACAAACATTGAAGTATCTTATTAAAAATTATTATTATTGCATTGAAAGGTTGAATTTGTTTTAAAAAAAGGAGGGAAAAATACATCGTCTCCAATAAAAAAATTATGAATTTTGAAAAACTTTTCTTGAATTATTGGAAACCAAATAAAATCATTAAAAAAAATAACTTAAACAAAAAAAAATTAAACCTTACATTACAGAAAGTATTGAATTAAATGATTATCCCTTGTGTTATCTCAGGGTCAAGGTGACCCAGAAATTAATACTCAAATTAAAAATTAACCCGACATTGCATTTAAAAAAAAGTTGACTGTTTATTCATCTAATGAATTTGTCTTTTTCCTTTTGTTTTGCAATTTTCTTTTAATTATTTTGATAATTTAAGTAGAATTTATTTAAGCCGATCAACAAGATAACAATATTCTTTTTTTTGCGGCTAACATTATTGAAAACACCATCAAAACTAAGAGATCATTGAATGTTTGTGTTCCTCCTTAAGCATCTTGTCGGGGAACCCTCTTCACTGCTCCTGCGACAACTTCTGGATGAAGCTGTGGTTGGGAGACGAGGCCGACACTCAGGACCTGCGATGCATCGAGGAGACGGGAGGACGGAAGCTCATGTCCCGGCTGACTCTGCCCAACTGTGGTGAGTGACTCACACACACACACACACACACACACACACACACACACACACACACACACACACACACACACACACACACACACACACACACACACACACACACACACACACACACACACACACACACACACACACACACACACACACACACACACACACACACACACCCACACACACACACACGCACACTCACACACACACACAGGGTTAGATACCTTGGGACATGTGTGATCTTGAGCAAGGTTGTGGTCTCCATCAGTCGGCCGCACACACGTGTGGCGTGTATTGTGTGTTTATGGAAGCACTTAGTAAAATATGGCGTGTTAAGTGTAGCGTCTCACTTTAGACGACTATGCGAAGCGCTCTCGCTCAACCTCGGGCTTGTTGTTGTTGTTGTTATATAAAAAAAATAAAACACAACTCTATAAAGTATGATTGTGTTTTCTCAATATACCCATCGGTATACATTATTCACCGGGTTATTGAAACACGTTCCAGGGCTCCTACGCTGTGCATTATGGGCTGTAATTTCCCCAGATGCTCTACAGTGCGGAGCTATTACGGCGATATCTCACACATGAACAAGCAAACAATTGCCTGCTTCCCCTCGTCAATGGAAATGTAGTGAGTTGTGTGCAGGTCTCTCAGCTGAGTTCACTGGTAAATTGTTTCCTAGCGAAGCTCGCTCTATACGCGCCATAACTGGTGGAACGAATCAATATCAATTATGAACTCCATTAGATCGTACACTTGTGTTCATTGTCTATCCGTTTGGAACTGAACACATGTTTTTCACTAAAACATATGTTTTAATTTGATATTAGAAATGATAAGTTTTCCTTTTTTTTTTGGATATTTTCATCATTAAGACTCTAAAGCCACAACGTTTGTGTTACAGGCTGTCAACCAGCTAAACTAGCAACTATCCTATAGCGTTTACTGTAAACATTACAATACAGTTATTAAAATAGAAATGTTCACAGTTTTTCCGATCTATTCATTGTTATGGGGTTGCAAGGAGAAGCTTGATAAAAAATAAAAACAGTAACATCAGACAATATCGACTTGAACGACTGCAGCTAGCTTTGTTATCGACCAGCTAAACTAGCAATTATCCTATAGCGTTTACTGTAAACATTGCTTTACTTTACAATACAGTTATTAAAATAGGAATTTTCGCCGTTTTTCCGATCTATTCATTGTTACAGGGTGCAAGGAGAAGCTTGATAAAAGATAAAAACAGTAACATCAGACAATTTCGACTCGAACGACCAGCTAAACTAGCATCTATCCTATAGCGTTAAATGTAAACATTGCTTTACTTTACAGTACAGTCATTAAAATTGAAATTTTCGCGTTTTTTCCGATCTATTCATTGTTACGGGGTTGCAAGGAGAAGCTTGATAAAAAATAAAATCAGTAACATCAGACAATTTGCTAACGACTGCAGCTAGCTCTGTTATCAACCAGCTAAACTGGCAAGCGTTAGCATTCAATTTGAAATATAGTTCTCCTAAAATAACTGTTTATAAAAAAAAGTAGAAATATCACAGTCTTAACTATCTATTTGGTGTAACAAAGTGGTAAGGAGAATCTTATCAAAGATAAGTATAAAGGTATACATTTAACTTAAGGATTACAGGAGCTAGCACTGTTATCAACTAGCTTAGCTACCAATAAACACACCCTGCTTAAACATTTCTTCACATTAAATTACATTCAATAAAGATAACAGATTAACTCTTATGAATTATATTTACCGAGATCCTTAGAATAGTTAATATAGTTGCAATTGTTACAGAAGGATTAATTTCACTTCAGGATCACTAAAGCTAGCCTTGTTATCAACTAGCTAAGCAAGCATTTATAGCATTCCGTTTTAAACATTCCTTCACTTGACATAAAAGTTGATTAACATATTATTAAAACATATTTACAACATATTAAAACATATTAATTTAATATATTGATATATTACGAGTTTTAAGGAGAAGTTTAATAGGTAAAAAAGTATTTCAGGCCGGTACATTTAACCCTAGAATGACTTTAGCTAGCATTGTTATTGACTAGCTACATTAGCAAGTATAGCAGTCCGTTTAAACATCAGTTTACTTTAAATGATAATTCATAATATTTATATACAAGGTTTTTTCTTCTATCTATATGCTGTAACAGGGGGTAAAGGAGGATCCTTACAAATATTTTTAAAAATGTAGTGTTATATGCAGGTATATTTTACCTTAAAATGGCTTCAGCTAGCTCTGCTAATTAAAAGCTAAGCTAGGTAGCATACCAATTAAAATGTATTTTACAGTTTTCCTTACTTTTTAGCATCATGAGTTGGTTTGGTATAATCTTAAAATACGCTGTCTAACTACATGAAAACGAGCAAAAAGAAATGTATATCAAATAGTGTTACTAGCCTGTAAGCGTATACAAGTATAAATTACATAATTGTTACTGCAAAGTTTAAAAAATAAATACATGTACTGGTTAGAAAAGACTAAAAATCGACGTTTCCGATTATTTTTCTGACACATTTTTGAAAGCCTATAAAAAATGGACTGACTCAGAAAAGAAAACACTCTCCAGAACCGAATCCATGGGTTTGACAGAAGAACTGTTTGTTCCTGACGAGGTGTTCACTGACCACTCGAAGGTCGTTCAAAATGAACCAAATGCAACCCGAGCTCGAGACAAAAGTCTAGTCAATAATTAATTTTAATTGAAACAGAATTATCGGCAAATCATTGGTTTAAACCTAATAATTATTTAAATAAATAAATAAAAGTTCATTTATTATTACACACACCTTAAATTGAAACCACTGCAACATTTAACACTTTATTATCTGATGACATCATCATTACGAGACGGTTTAAATGTGCATTTGTGTCGTGGATCAGGCAATAACAACAACAGCTCCACGTCGCTTTTTTGACGGCGTTTATATCTCGCGCTCGCAGTTTAAATGTCAAGTATGAAGCGCTCGTCTATTCTTCTGCATCATGAATTTTTCATTCATTTCTATTTTGGCCTCTTCTGCTCATAAACAGTGTCGATTCGCAGTCTGACCTTGCACCACGAGTCTTTGTCGATCGCGCCGCAGAGACCCCGGGATTTATTTATTTAACGGAACGCTTCAGGTGCGACGACGTGTCGGCGAGTAATCTGAGGAACACAAACGTCGTCTCGCAGGAAGTTGATAATTCGTATTGATCAGCGGCGTGAGAGGAGGTTATTTTTGGTGTTGTTTTACGGCCCCCCTCGGGCCCTGGAGGGCTGGGCAAGGGGGTGACATATGAGGAGGAGGACATGGTGCGGGGCTGATGGATGGCACCCCGGGGCAAAAACGTGGCTACACCCCAAAGAACTTTAAAGGCCGTCCGGGTTGTTTGTCCTTCTGCTGTTTTCATCAGTCGGACGTTAAAAATGATTTGAGGTTTTCTTCGAACTCTGGCAAACGTTTATGTTTCAGGAAATATTTCTTGCTTAACGTTGACATCTACGAGGCCACGGACGCAGGTCGCTAGCTAGCAGGTTTTTTTGAGGCTAGCTCGGAGGTTTAACGTGTGTAGCTAAGAATCTAAGAAAACATTTTGTCGTTACTTTCTTGAGCACAAATGCTACTGTAGCTAGCTGCTGCTATCAGCTATCTAAGCTAGCTGTTGCTATCAGCTAGCTAAGCTAGCTTAAAATCGTTAATTTTCACTATTAACGTCAAGGAAAAAAGTATTAAAGAAAAAGCTTTTTTACTAGTTCACATCCATTGGTGCTGGAGTTCTGACAAAAGGTCTTCTTACGATGATGGCTTCTTCTCAAACTTCTTGAATTAAACAAATATAGCATGTAGCATTTAGCATCTCCTCCCACAACATGAACATAAAGTGGCTATAAATGCACATTAGTTTCTTCAGAAGTCTCAATTCAAGACACAAAAAACTTGTAAGCAAATCATTAACCTTAAAGTAATTAACTTAACTTTCATCAATACTGTTTGAAAACAAATGATTTTAGATTAAATATTTGTATTCAATGAAAGATAAAAACCCTTTTTGAGTGCTATTTTATACCATTAGATGAATTTACAAGAGGAAAGCATTGGTAGATTTTAACCATATATTGAACTTTTTCTTGACAACATATAAACATAATAACCAAAACCAATTTAACGTACATACTTCCAAGAAGTACCACCAAAAATAAGAGGGTAAAAAACACATAAAGTAAGTAAAGGTTATTTGTAAAGTGCCTTTGACAAGTTATTATCAAGATTATTATGTTAAAATAAGAATATTGGACGCAAAGAATATAAAATAAATAAAAACAAACGCTTACTTCATAGAATACATTTGTATTATATTATAATATTATAGATAATAACAGCAATAGTGGAAATTTTTTACATTATTTAAAATAGTTTAAAGTGTGTTTTTTTTCTGATACTATATACAGAACAGAATTAACAAGAAGAAAATTATGGTTAATATTAGTGGTATGCAGTGCCGTAGTGTCACCTCACAGCATGAAGGTTGCGGGTTCACTTCCAGCAATAGGGATATATATAGCAGCCTCTCTGTTGGGTTACTCAGGGTACTCTGGTTTCCTCCCACAGTCCAAAAATACCCATATAAAGATTGATCATGAGCTCAAGATTGTCTATAATTGTATATGTTGTGTGTCTCTGTGTTCCCTGCGAGAGACTGTTGAACTGTTGAGGGTTTCCCCTGCCTCTTGACCGGAGTAGCTGGGACAGGCTTCCTTGGAAAGTAACAGTTGATGAGGTTTAATAATTCATTTAGTGTGACTTTTTATTTGAATATGTTGATCAGAGTGAAAGAAAATAGAGCAGAGATCGCCATCCGGTGGCCTTTGAAAATGAGGACACTGTATCATGAAACCATATCATTCATATCAGATGTATTTTGACATGTTCGACTGTAACGTAACACAGTGCGTCGCAGGTGGGATGTCAGTTTGTATCTCTGTGGCTGCTGCTTTCACGAAAGGAAAAAAAAAACATCTCCGTGTTCACGGCTGGTGAGCAGAGGGAAATAAAGCCAACAATTCTAGTCGACAAATCCTGAGAGTATGGAATTCTCTCAGTCCTTTGGTGGAGAGGAACTTCTTTCTCTCTCTCTCTCTCTCTCTCTCTCTCTCTCTCTCTCTCTCTCTCTCTCTCGCTCTCTCTCTCTCTCTCTCTCTGTTTCTCTCGGAATGTTCCTCTGTCCAGTTGAAAGTGACACAAAGCAGAGGAAGTGCCCAACAATGCCCTCCGGCTGACTCGGATTCGGACCACACACACTCACACACACACATACACACACACCCACACACACACACACACACTCACACACACACACACACACATCCGTCTCTCCTCCAACTGCTCTACTTCAACCTGCCGAGGCTAAACTCAGATTCGTGGAGAGGTTGGAGAGGCGTGACGACGTGAGATTGATGCTTAAACACCTGCAGGTGATTCAGCTGTTTGTTTAATTATACCACTAAGCGCTACACATCCCATAAACTCCCAACTTTTCTTTAAATAACAGACGCCGATAATTAAAAGCATCTGTCTCCCACTTTCCCTCTCGTTCGGCGTCCACCGTCAGTCAAGCTCCACTGTCGCCGAAATACTCTTCCAATGTTCTGGAGCTTCTGTTTTTTTTAAACTGGCGTCATGTGCACTTTGGCGTCGTGCACGTTTGGCACCGAGAATCAATAAAAGAAAGCGAAGAGGCCAGCTGGCTTTTTTTGTGTCCGCGAGCGGAAAAAACGTTCGCGCGACAAAAATAAATATTAGAAAAATATCCGAGTGCCAAACAAACAGAGACGTCTGAGCAGTGTAAAGAGAAACAGATTGGGGATGGATTACGTCTTATTTAAACGGTTCTGGAACGAAGACGTGTAAAGTTTCGCCGTGATTCATCGTTGAACAAATCAAACGGACTAACACAAGGAAGTACGGCTGTGAGAATGATTAATAGTTTAATTCATTTTAGAGATTATTTTTTAAAAGAAAATATGGACATTTTCTGCACATTTAGGTGTCAATCTTAGACAAAGTACTAATATTTTCACGAGTATTACGAGTAACGTCTTCAGTAAAATTCAATTTTTGGGGGATTAATTGAATTTTAGATACAGGAGAAATACATTTAGCCAAAAAATACATTTAATGTATCTCTAATGGTAGAGTGGTTGGCCTCAGAAGTTGCCGGTTCAATCTTAGCTCCGGATATAATTGTGTTGTTGAGCAAGACACTTAACCCTACACCTGATGTTTTAGCTGGTGTGTTGGGTCGCGGCCTACTCCCATCACTGTTTAAGTTTCTGTGAATGAGTAAAGATCGTTTTTTGGAGAGAAGTGTAAAAAGGTAGAGATGTACTTTTTTTTTTTTAAATTAGAAAATAGGAAGGAGAAAAATGTTAATAATTCAAGTAAATATAACAAGATATATATGTATATATATATATATATATATATATATATATATATACATATATATATATATATCTTGCTGTTTTGATTAAAAATTGATTCCAAAAAAATCCAGTCTTCACATTTTTTTAGTCATATTTTGTCAGTATTTTACTTCTATTTCCCTCACTTATAAAAAAACCAACTGCTTTATTAAATTTGAATACTGTAATATTTATTGTTTATTTTACATCATTTTATGTCTATATTAAATTTAACTGAAACTCCGCTGAGTAAACTATAAAATATTTGTATCTTTTTTGTCATTTTTTCTTTAGCAAAATGACTGCAAAATCATTTTTTATTTTGTATTTGCAAAACTAGTATTAAAACCTTGCTGTTATCTACGATATAAAAACATTATTTCCGGCCTCATATAAAACCCTTGACCTCGCTGTCCAGCTGAATTCTGCTCGTCGTTCCCAACATCTTTGCGAAGAAGTCACCTGGTTTTCTGTCCTTCTGGAGGTTTTCCAGGGACAGATCATCACGGGTCAAAAGGAAGAACCAGATGGAAAGATTCAGCCTCCTCGCTCTGCAAGTACCAGAGCGAGCCGAAGTCACAATTAAACCCCGCAACTGGATAAAAGGGATAAAGCGCGTGATCACAGGGTGTCAGTTACAAATTCCTGACAAATCCCTTTAACTCATCCTACCGCCTTGTTTGTTGCTCTTTCCTTTTTTCTTTTTTTTCTTTTTACAAGTCCTTCGCAGCTGCTGCTGCTCGGCTTTCCTCGCGCACGAAATAAATCTCGCAGGTGATTGGACTCAGGTGTGGCGCAGACGGAGTAGAGACAAAAACAATCGGGCCGACGTGATCCGGGTCACGTAGAGAAGGAAGTTATGGATGTCAAGTCACTTTCAAGTGGGTCGTCAGAGGAAATGATGTTTGGTAACATCTGAGAGCAATTCACGTCCTCACGTAACGCTGTGCCTTGGTCCCTGTGTAGGGGGCGCTGTTTTGTACTTCCCCTTCAGACGATTATGATTGTTGACCGGATCATACATACAACGTATCAATTTAAAAATAAGGGTCAGTCACAGTTATAAACATTAATTTATTGTCGATAAACAGTTAAAACTCTATAAAGTATTTATTTTTCAAACACAAACATTGTTAAATTAAACCAATTAAACGAGTGACGACTCATTTCAACTGAACTGCCTTTTTGATAAATGAACCTCATTCAGTAATATTTGTGTGTCCCAGAATGCATTGCGGGGACTGAAAAGGTTCCACTAACCTTCTCTTGGTATGTTTTCTGACATGTGTGTTGTCGGTGTGTGCCCTTTATGTTGTGATATTTGAAGTTGTTTTGGTGGCTTAGTTGCAATTTTGAGGGTTTTGTTCTGTAAGTAAAAGTACCTGCTTTCATATTTGGAGGAGTCAACTGATCTGGTTAAGACAGTTGATACTGGTGAAACAAAAGGATTAGGGTTGGAATATGGTTATGGTTAGGGTACAGGTTAGTGTAGGGTTGGGGTTAATGCAGGGTTATAGTTAGAATCAGGGTTCAGAGTAAGGTCTATGTATATGTTAAGGTTAGTGTAGAGTTAGAGGTACCTTTTTAGTTAGGGTTAGGGTTAAGTTAAGGGTTGGGATTAGGTTTATGGCTAGTGTTTGGGTTAGTGTAGGGTCATGTTTAGAGTTAGGGTTTAGGTCAAGGCTTAAATTCAGGTTTATAATAGGGATTAGGTTTATGGTAGTGGTTAGTTTAGGGTAAGAGTAAGGGTTATTGGAGAATTGTGGTTAGAGTTAGGGTTTATGTGAAGTCTTAGGTATATGTTAATGGTAAGGGTCAGTGTAGGGTTAGGGTAAGAGTACATTTTAAGGTTAAATCTTAGGTCTAGGTTTAAAGCTTAGAGCTTAGAGTTGGTATTAGGTTTATGGTTAGTGTAGGGTTAGCCTTAAGGTCAGCGTTAAGGTTTAGGTTAAGGCTTAGATTTAAATTTAAGTGAGGTTTTGGTTTAGGATTATGTCTAGAGTCAGGGTATGGTTGAGGGTTATTATTTTTTATTCTTCCAAAATGTAGACATTTTTAACCAAACACCATAAAAACTGTATAATTCTTTTCACAAGGCATACGGCTAATAATGTGTCGTCTCGGCAACAAACTCTAATTTGGGAGCGCCATGACGGCGAGGGTTAACTGCCAATTGAACAGTGTTTGACAACGAGTTCCGTTGGCGTGAGCTCGAAGGTGTCACGTGACCTGCAGATGGTGGTGATGGCACTGGAGAGCTGAGCCAGAGAGAGCCAGTTAAGATGAGCGCTCTGATAAGACAGCTGCCAGCACCAAAATGACTGCTTTTTAGTGCTTTCTCGCTCTGATTGAGCGGTTGCCGTAGTGATAAGTAGGTTACCGTGGTGATAAGAAATCCGCCGACCGACAGAAGAAGGACAGGAAGGAGTGATGGAAGAGGAGAGAGTTTGATAAGAAATCCATCTGCTTTTATAAGCTGTTGAAACTCTGCTCTTCTTTTCCTCCATGTTTATCTCCCTCTTCACACCCCTTCAAGTACACTAGGCACCATCACTTGTGTAATGTTACAATATAAACATTAAAAAAACAACAACTCTTTTATACAAACTACAGAAGGGAATATTTAAAAGATTATTTTAATTTCATGTTTAATTAAGACAACTCTAAAAAGTTCATAAACATTATTTAATGATTCAACTAAATGATTCATGTTTAAATTAAAAAATATTAATCAATAACAGACTAACTCAATATGTATGTATCACAAAATAATATATATTATAAATTATAACACAAATAAGAAATGATAATAACAAAAACAATAATAAATATAACAATATATTTTTTAATTGGCAGTAATAACGATAATTTATTTCCTAAGCATTTTTACGTTTCAAATGTGAGCTAATATTTGTGTGTTACAGAGAATAAAATGATCATAGAAATAACATATAAAAAATAAATAAATTAACCCAAATTTTAATACAATTTATTTTTGAAGAAAAAATTGGAATAACCACCAGCATTATAAAATAAATGAAAATATGTATAAATATTGGAATAATTATTACTTTTTCTAGAAGGAAAATATGAAACAAATATATCCAATACATCCAGATTAAATAACTATAAAGGTAGGATACATCTTGCATACGTTTGATTTATGTCCTTTTTTTTCCCTTCAAAGGTTTGGACGTGGTCTAAAAGGAAAAGCAAGTCCCTCGTGTGACAATACGACTATTATTGAGTGAAAATCAGATTAAATTGACTTCGCAAGGACATTGAAAAGACTCTTCAAGAGTCGGATCTTCTTTTGTGTTTTCGATTTTTCTTCTTTTTTTTTTTTAACTCGGACAAGGTCGGTACGATTGATAAAGTCTGATTGGCCACGCTCGGGTCACCCCCTGGTCAGCACTGTACGTCCGCACACGTGCACACACACACACACACACACACACACACACACACACACACACACACACACACACACACACACACACACACACACACGCACACACACCTACACACACTGGTGTCTTTGTTTTGACAAAGGCTGCAGACTGTGTCCAATCAATCGAGCTCCTCTGGGCTGGAGACATGCGCTGGTAATCACTGGAACCATTACTGTGTTTGAACGGCGTGTCTTTGTCCGAGCGTTTGATTGGCCGAGTGCTTAAATGAGCGTCAGCGAGAAAGATGGAGCGCGAATGAATTCAAGGTCTTTATTTGTGGCTGCTGTGTGTGCCTTACTGCTCTTTCACTCCACCCTTTGTCCCGTTTTGAGACGTGCCTCGTGTTTCAAGTGTCAAGTTTAGCCGTGAAGGCTGGATTTGTGTCCGCCCGTCTCCCCCCCCTCCTCACCCACCCCTCGCCACGACCACCAATCCCTGTCTCTGAATGTGCGCAGAGCTTCCCATGGCAACGCTGAGTCCATCTAAGGTGACGGTGATGGAGGGCGAGGACGAAGTGCTGGCCTGCACCACCTATGGAGTCCCCACGCCGGAGCTGAAGTGGAACCTGGGCCAGACCGCCCTGGCCACCAACTACGCGGTGAGATGTCCTGGAGATGATGATGATGATGATGATGAATAAAAAACCATCTGACGGACGTCGTCGTTGTCTCCTCGCCCCCCCCCCAGACCGAGACGTCGGGTCAGATCTCGGTGCTGCGGCTGACCAACCTGTCGTCCATGGACCACAACAGGAAGATCAGCTGCAAAGCCGAGAACATGGTCGGGGAGAAGGAGTCGTCGCTGTATCTGGATATTCTCTGTGCGTTAGTCTCCCTCAAGTGGCGTCGACGTCAGGCTTCTAACACCTGTTCTCCGTCTTGGCAGTTCCTCCCAAAATCACAAAGTTGAGCGACGCAATTCCGGACCATCACTGGTGCATCCCCTTCAGTGTGGCAGGTAACTCCCATTGTACTTTGCCGCCCAGCCAACCAATAAACTGACCATCGCTTTTGGTATAGCATCAAATACTTTAGGATTTAAATACAGTATTGTAGTGACCGATCGGACGGCACTGGACAGAGCAGTGTGTAGAGAGGCATCATGGGAGTTATGTTGGTTACATAAGTAAGGTGGGGGTGGTAATAGGTGACTCCCATAATGTACTGAGGACATGTTCAAGTAAATACAATTAAAGGAGCTTAGATGTTCCTGAAGACATCTTTCTACAATATATTTACATGTACAGTATCGTTCGCAAAAAACTGAACGCGTCCAATCGTGACATGGCTAGGGATTAGTATACTTACTTTTATTATACTATTATTATTATTTGTTTTCCTTATTATTGGTCAATTATGACATCAAACTTTTTTTTTTCCTTTCTTGACATTAGCCAGACCGATTCCTAATCAAAAACCTTAAATTATATTTTGTGTATATTTAATTGTCACATAATTCTAAAATAAGCAGCACCATCTATAACAAAACATACAAAGAAATAATTATATTTTGTAAACATTAACATATTTTAGATATGTACTTAATAATTATGTTTCTCTAATGTATTTTTTAATTATTTATATTTCAGTGTTTTGGGTCTTTTATGTAAAAGTGCCTGCACTCTGGGTGAAGTGACATTGGTTTGAAATATTCACTATAGTAAATTGAAAGTTAACATAAGAAAGTTAAACTCCTTAGAATTTTAGTTTTTAAGATATAAACTATGTAGAACTTTTTCATTCTCTCCCAGACTATTAAAGAGTCATTAGGTAGGATGCAAACTATTGTTTCTGGCGACCCCTGTGTCAAACAAGATGAACTGCAATGTCTCAGTAACAAAACAACTCTTTAGTATCGTTTAATGATAGTTAGAGTGTGTATTAAAACATCCATTACAGAAAAAGGACTTGTACCTAGTGCTGCTTTAACATATTGAGGTTAACATAACTTTTGTATTTTTCAAACCAATATAACAATATTTATCTAATGTAATCCAACTCAAAAATGTTCAATGATCTTCATCATCAAGGAAACCCGAAGCCGGAGCTGCAGTGGTACCGGAACGACGAGGAGGTGACCGAGGGTCTCTACATCATGACCAGAGTCTATGACATCACGGACCGAGAGTACCACGGCTGCCTGGAGCTCAACAGTCCCACGCACCTCAACAACGGCTTCTACACACTCGTGGCCGTCAATAAATTCGGGTCGGACCGGAAGAAGGTGGAGGCCCACTTCATGCACAAACCCTGGGATGGTGAGAAAAGTAAATATTTAAAAGAATATATATTTTGTGGTTTAATATTTGAGAAATATAACGACTCCTGTTCGCCAGGTACAGAGAAGGAACCATTCTACTACGGTGAGTACACGAAAACACTTTCATCAACACACTTACTTACACAACAAATCTTTTAGTTCACCTTCTTAAAAGTGTTTGGTTCACTGAACACAAATTACATATTGGGAATCTTTCTCTTTCTCCTTCTTTTCTCTAAAGTTTCCGAGGGTTAGTGACATGTTTCCTTGCATCCTTGCAGTTAGGGATCAAATCTATAGATGTTGACATTCCAACGTGTTTTTTGCTTTCACGTGTTGCATGTTTCTTTGATGTGTTTGTGTGGACATCACTCATATTCAAGCTCAGGGAAAAAAAGAGGCATGATTCATCCTTTTTCTTTTCCCTGCACGACTCTGTATGGACGTTGTCTTGATGCCTTTGAATTAACCGTCTTTTCTTTTTTGTCGCTGACCGTCTGGCTGCTGCAGAAATGACCACAGGTACGTTCACGAACAAAAATTTGTTGGTTTCCATGGTTTATAGAGAAAGAAGATGCTTCGGTGATTCACCCTGAGGCTGCATTAGGAAACAATATCTGACATTATGATGTTGGAATAGAATTAACATGAAAATCTTTATTAAAACATTACTATTTATTTGAAAATCTTCATCTTTCCCTTCTCTTTATTCCCCTGTCGCACACAGACAATCCACCTGTCGACCCACCTGAGGACAGAGTCGCTGTAAGTGTTCTTTAAAATGTTTTGTTTAGCAACATTTCCCAATTTTGACATCGTGTTTCTTGGATTAAAAAAAACAAGGGTTTTGTAAAATTAGCCTAATTAGCTTAATATTGATGTTGATCTTGTGACCTATAAAGATGCCAGTGGTTAAGATAAGATAAGGAAAGTAGATTAAAAATGTCAACAGTTATACAGAGACTTCCAAGAAGATTCCAATTCCTTCAATGAAAACACAATGTGTTATTTAAACTGTAGTTCTCTGCTGCAGACAGTTAAGTAAATAAAGATTTTGTTTAACGTCAACTGTTTAAAAAAGATTTTGGAACATTGTGTTTTCACCTGATTGACAACAAATCAGTTTTTCACGTTGTTCACATAATTTTTTACATTGGGACACATATACAATGCATCATATAATAACACTTTTATTGTGACCCAAGTGTCAGTTTTCATATTCAATGAACAGATCAGATTAATGCTAGTTGAGATATTGTGCACTTATTTATGTCATTGTGGTTCATTTCAAGTCAGAATGACTTCAGCTAGCATTGTTAGCTAAGCTAGCAGGTATACAATCCAACAAAAATGAACTTAAATTTAATTAACAAACACTTAACTAACACTTTTAATAATTGTAATTGAAAGAAAACATGTTCTGTAACAATTGTTAAGATGTCATCATCTCAACAATGAAAAATGTTTTTTTAAGCCAACAATACTTTATATTCTGTATATATATATATATATATATATATACATACTGTATATATTTTAATTAATTAATTAATTTAATTACATAGAACCTGGTATTTTATTTTAATTGATTTTTTTTAATTTTTTTATATTTACATGAAGTGCTGTAAAAAGGAAAAAACATATATATACATATGGAACACTAATAGACTCAGGGACTCATTTATTTCTATCATTCCTCATATTCATTAATGTATTTATATACAGTATATATATATATATATATATATATATATATGTATTTGCCAAGAATGACCCATAATCTAGTACTTTATGTGCTTGTATGGAGTCACCATGAGTGTATAAATGCTGAACTATGAATGTGTTTCTACCTCTCAGGTGTACGTGGTCGTCGGCATCGCGGTCGTGGCGTTGACCGGCTTCCTGCTCATGCTCGTCATTCTCAAGTTTGGAGGAAACTCGAAGTTCGGCATCAAAGGTAAGTGTTTTTTGTTTCATTTTTGCTGGAAAGTTTCGACGAGGACTCTCCATGTTTGTTTTGTTGATGTAAAAAGAAGAAAAAAAATCGATGGATTCATGGACACACTGTATGAACACGTGACCTCGCCGGAGGAGCGGCTCAATTTTCCTTCAAACAACCATGAAAATGTAGGCATTTCTTCAATCGATTGAGTCCCGATCGAGCCACGTACAGACGCGGTTGTCGTCTAAGTGGATGCGAAGCAGCAAATCTAGTCGGAAAAAAACATCTTTTCAAAAGATTTTGAACTCCAATCTCAAGGAGTTGTGGGAAAGTTTTCAAAAAAAACATCAGAAAAAGACAACTTTCCTGATTAATTTGATCTTATTTATTAAGGTAACATTTTTTTCTGTTCTACTACAAAGCAAAATGGAGGTTCACGGGTCATGTGTATCAGTGCGTCCATAAATCCATTCAACTTTCAGCTGCTGTGTGAGCGTCTGGACGATCCGTCTACGATTTCCGTCTAAACCGTTTAACCTGGAGCGAAACTAATCTCTGAGCTGAGTTTGTCGGCCGACTTCTTCGTCTCATTTTGCCTCCTGACTTGTCTCTGCCCCCCTCGTTCTTGTCGAGGAGGTCGACTAACAATAACTACTCAATTAACCGCATCATCATCATGTCGTTCGTCGAAACGTTTTAACCTCTGAGTTTAATTCATTTGACTGGAGTTAAACCGAAACAAAACGGTTGAACTCGTCCAAGCATCTGTTGTACATTATATCGGACGGAGTACGTTTCATTAATGAGCGCAGATATAAGAAGTGGGAGGTGGATGTGTGTGTGTGTGGCTCATCCTGGACTGTTGAAATGTAGTATTTTGACATTGATTGATTTATAGCCCCGCGAGAGAGGTGGGGTGCCAGAGACAGATGGAGTGGTAGATGTGTGTGTTTGGTGTGTGTGTGCTTGTGACTGTGGTTTCTCTGTGAGTCTTTTTTCTCTCGAGTAAATAAGCATTTGTCCACGACTCATCATAAAAGTGAGGAGTGTTTATTCTTCCCCTGAACACGTACTCAGACTCGGGTTTCTCTCGGACTGTTGCCGTCCTCGCTGTGATATACATAAATATATGTGTGTGTGCGATGGAGTCGTACCGCGATCGACTTGTTTTGGTGTCAGGAGTCGCACGTCTGATCAGAGGATCAGCGGCGACGGCGTTTGAATTTTAAAACATCGCAGCAGCGACTGACCTCTCGGCTGACCGTCGCCTCTGCAGAGGAGGAGAGGGTTTCGAGCGAGTTCGAGAGAAGCTTGTGGCGCCGAAGTTACCGAGGTGGGAAGAGAAGATGGAAGAACGAGAGCAGGGATTTTTTTGGGAGGGACATGTGGAGAAGCTGGAGACTCTGATAATGAAAACAGAAACAATAAGGAGAGGAAGACATTGAGGAAGAAAGGAACTCATCTAGAAAAATAATGCGGCGATGTTCTGTATGTTGAACCTTCATCGTGTGAGGAAAACAAGACGGAACTCACATTAATGCTCCAAATATGAAGAAATATATTGTGCAGTATAAGTGCAATATCATCGACAATTGAAAAAGTCAGTGGATTTAACAAAACGAGAAACTTTTCCGTATCACCTGAAGGTGTGATGCGTTCAATGACTGGAATTCAAAAGCGTAGATCAAAAGCAACAGACAGGAAAAACAAAGCAAACTCAATCATACCTTGAAACTAAATGATCGACTTAACTGTCTTTAGAGTATCAAATTCCGATCAATCTCTCATCCACTGTCATTGGAAGTCTCTGTTTAATTGTTTATATCCATCATCTCTGTGTCTTATCTTATCTCAATCTCTGACATCTTTATAGGTCAATGCATCAACATGGGGATTAATCTAGTCTAATTTTTAACAAACCAGCCGACGGACCGTATACAATTAATTGGCGGCCCCAACATGCCCCCGGGTCTAGACTTTGTCATGTGTTAGTTGCAGAATAAAATTAAATTTAAACAAACAAATTATTTGCAGATTTATATCAAAGAAGTCTTATTATTATTATTTAATTACAAACAAGCAAAACAAAACGAACATATTCATTAAAGAAAACCAAAAATAACCGAACATTACAATATAAAAAAGCTTTAGAATATTCCAGAAAATGTTCTATTTATTTTGACATACTTAGAAATACTTAAAAACGCCCCAATAAGAAAGAAAGATATGTGGCAGGATAGTCAGCTGTGCGGTTGACAGATGAGGCCGAATTTATAATAATAAATTATCCAAAGATAATATTTTTTCAAACACAAATGACAAATGTAAATAAATAAATAAACAAAAAGCCATGCCACAGAAAACCCAAACAAAAAACCTATTGTGGAGAACAAACAGCAAAGTAAAGCTCACCCATAAAGAACCCCACTCCAAACAGAAGGTGCCACTCAACCCCCAAACACCCCTATTTATACTGTGTGGTTCAGTACCTCTGGTAACAATAAACGCACAAACAAATGGTCAAAGGAAATCAGAAAGAGATACACTAACAACAGTAAAGCAAATAATACTGTCAATGCGTGAGCGTCACAGTTGAGTCTGTGACAATAAGTTTAAAAATAGCAGAAAATGCTACCAGTATTATGTTTTTATACAATCAAATTGGCCACATTTGGCCCTATGGTCAACACTCTATATGCACTAGGTCTAAGTCTGTTCATGACGCTAGTAGTAATACTTAGAGTTGTACTACAACAGGTCTACAGTACACAAGATGATAGACTATAATGCAACTAATACTTAAGTGTCAGTTTGACATTTCCTAAACGTTTAATAAATACACAGTAACAATTGAAAATAGTCGGATCCATGTTGTTTTTTTTTCATGTGCAGTATATGCAGGATTACATTAATTGGAAAAACATTCATGGAAAAACTTCTTCTATCACATTTTTGGTTGACTTAAAATCACACAAAAACATCAACTTCCTGTGTCAGTCCTGTTTTATAAACACATCAGCGCACCATCAGTTAAGTCCAGCTTCAGTTTGTAAACCCCCGCACCTGTGACCAATGAATAAAGTCGCTGATGATATTTTAATCTAAGTCTTTATATTTGCCAGAACAGTGTAGAAAAAAAAAGGTTACAACCGCCATCTGATAGAGTGTCTGCGCTCTTTGAATATCAAGCACACATCTTTTCAACGGCGACAAAATATCTCATTATCAAAATGTCACTAAGCCGTCCAAACTGTGATAATGTTATCTTGTCACTTTAAGTGAGCGACTGTCTACAGGAAGTCTTTGGGGCTCATCTGAATGCAGACGGCACCTGCAAATGAGTTTTTATCAGGGCGAGCTCATTAGCTCCCACATTCATTAACATAATGTTGCCTTTTAATTTTCCTGCGAGGGTGACAGAGATAGCAGAGGTCCCGGAGTCATCCTGCCGGGGAGGGGGGGGAGGAAACCTGAGCGCATAGCCTCGTCGACGGAATATAATAAAACCCTCTCGTGTCTCGTGACTCACAAGATCGAGTGGTCGTTCCAGAGCGTCCTTGACCGCCACTCTTAACAGATGGTCAATAACGTGGGACAGATGGACGCGTCCGGCTGACCTTCACCGTCTCAGCGGTCAATGACACGCGTGAAACAATACTGTGATATAAATATTAAACTCATCCTCCGAAAGCTCTGCGACTTAATACAAGAACATTATATTATGTTATTATTTCTTTTTTACTTTGACCGAGACCGAATGCGCCGTCTTGTTGTGATTGTCAGCGAAAGACTTGTACAGCAGCTGTCAAAGCAAAGGTTGGAACAGTTTGTCCAAATTATCAGGATGATTTTAGTGGATATGTGTTTAATATAGTGTCTAGTTTGAACTTTGACTGTAAAAATAGTTAAAGATAATAATCGTAGTCAAGTTACAGTTCAATAAAAAATGTATTATTCTTTTTTTTTTCTTTAAAAAGTACTTTTTGAAAAAGGCCAAAGCTGTAAAACCTATTTGGTAATGAATTAAAAATCAATAAGAAGTAAATAATGTTGGTGGTTTCATATGTTTTATAAACTTCGAAACCCTCATACATTTAGATGCAAAAAAACAACAACATCCCTGTGGCAAAATTAAATTAAAAAAAGATAAGAAACAATGAGCCAAAGCTGAGAATTAAAATTATTCTTAAAGATTTATAAAAGGAGAAATATGTTTAGGCTTCATAGAAAACATTTTAAACACCAACACTGTTATTACCTTTAAAAAAAATCATAATAAATAAAATAAAAATCATCTGTTTTTTTTACATTGAATGAAGCTGGACTCACTGGTGACAGTTGCTGAGAGGAGATCATTGAACAAACTACTGTCCATCATGGATGATGACAGTCATCCTCTGAACACTGTCATCAGTGAGCAGAGAAGCAGAATGAGTGCACGAATGCTCCTACCCAGGTGCAAAACAAATAGACTCAGGGACTCATTCATTCCTCGGGCTATTAAATTGTACAATTCGGAGTTCGGGGGCAGGAGTGGAGTCAAAGTATCATGATGTTCTGTTCTATGTTAGTCTTTGTATCCTTTGTCTTTGTTGTTTTTCTTTGACCTATGTTCTTTGTCTTTATCTTTAGACTTAGATTGTGTCATCTTGTTCTTTCTCTTTATGTTCTTCTTTTTTTATAATTTTATTTTTATATATTATTTTGTATTGTTTATGAAAAATTGCTGGATATAGGAAAAAAAACAATTTCCCAAAGGAGACCTCCTGAGGGATCAATAAAGTTTTACCTTACCTTACCTTAACTTACCTTACATTGTGATTGGATAGATGCCTTATTCATCCCCTCTTGTTTTTAAAACAGCGTTTTTTATTACTATATGCAATTTTTTTATTCATCACATTTGAGACCTAGATAAAACATTAATGTATTTACAAATACCTCCATACTGTTCGTCTGTAACATCCTTTCGACAGTGTCTACTGTTAACACACTGAGCTCACAATATTTAACTGAAGTGTTTCCTGTCTTTCTAGCATGTTAGCCTTTTAGCTTCTGCTACAAACAAACTAAAGATTGGGATCAATTGTCTTTTTTTGGAGTTATATGCAGTAATGTATGTCCATTCTATGGTCGTTACCAAGGCTCAATTTTCTTCGTCCCAAAAGACGGACCATAAACCTCCAATAGACAGTAGACACTGGCATGGACTTAACCAGGAGAGTTCCTGTCTTTGTAGCATGTTAGCCTTTTAGCTTCTGCTACAAAAACAATCTTAAAATATTGACTTGTTACATTTTTTCTGAACAATTCCTTATGTCGAGGCTTCAATATAAGACGGATATTACAGTCAAGCAGTGCTGCGGTATTTGGATTAGATTAGATTATATTAGATGGATTTTATTAATCCCTCTGGAGATCTACTTCTAGAAATTAGGTTTCCAGTTCACAGCAGACAATGCAGCAAGTTACATAAAAGATAGAACAACAACAAAGTGCAAACAGATAACAAAACTGCAAAAAGATAACAAAGTGCAAATATAAAGAGCATAGATCGAAGGAGCAAAACATAAAGATCTTAAAAGGATCTTTTAAGTGTGTTTTTTGGACAAAGTGATCTGTGGTTGCGACTGTCATATGAAAAAACATTTTTGCCTATAACTCCATAAAGGAACAGATTACTCTGAAAACAATCCCCACCCTTGGAGGGGGAGTAGAAACTGTGTGAAATAAAGTTGTCAAACAGTGAGACAGAGTCATGTCTGCTTGAGAAAGGAACATTTATTTAAATCATAGACTTGATAACAGATTTAAAAATAACAACCGACAGACTCTGGAGGAAAATGTGTTCTTTAATGAGTCGTATTTTCAAGGATCGATTGAATTATACGTATGCGAGTGTTTGAACAATATTTGCACATTAGACGAACCCTCTCTCGTCTTTTGTCCTTCACCTGAAAAGGCATCGCCTTTGTCTTCGTTCTCGATCAATAAAAAGAGAAAAAAGAAAATGTAATTTATCTCCAGGTTCTTTTTTTTACGCTCCACCATCAAGCATTCAAACTTCATCAACGTTCACTTTCGGGAGAAGTTCAAAGTGGATCGGCACACACAAAGATCACAGGCTGCGAAAATGAAAAAAAAAGAAGAAAAAAAAGATTGCAGCTCTTGACAGACGAAGATAAAAGGGGCAGCATGTTGGCTTTAATAGGACTGTTGGAGGAGTTTCCAACAGATTGCACATAACGACGCTCTCCCAAACTGCCGGCAGTCTCCGAAAAGAGCAAACACATCAGCGGCGTCTATATGTGCTCATGCCCTCTAAGCACCTGCAGGGAGAGACGCCTCGACATAAAGCCGGCGTGTGATGCTGCAACAAGGAAATGTCAGGGAAGACAACATTAAAACCTCGCCTGACAGGCGGGGTGGAGGCGAAGGGGGGAAATTCTGAAAGTGACACCTGACTGAAGCGAGGGAAGAAGAGGCAGGAAGACGAGGAGGAGGAACGTTGAGGAGGGAGTGAGTTTTTTCGGAGGGAGAGCGGAAGAACGGGAGAGGAAGTACAATCCTTCATCGTCCACTTATCAATGATTCATCATTAGCGAAGGTCTCAGCTTTCTCCTTGTTTGGTGAAGTCGCACAAGCCGCCTTGCACAAGTCCTGCCTCACACACACACACTCACACACACACACACACACGCACACACACACACTCAGTGTTGATCGATCGATATGACACCGTCAAGGTCAAGCCTAAACTCATGCTCAGCATCTCCTCTTCCTCAACAGCTTTCACACGCCACACAACTCAAACATTACTTTCAAACGCAACAACGGGGGGGAAAAAAAGAAAGAAAAATGACACAAACTCTGACACTCTGCAATTACACCGAGAGCCAGATCACTTTTCTTTTTCTCTCACAGCAGTTTCTTAAAAACAAGAACAAAGTTCAAATAAAAAGAACAACGTGCAAGGGATGACAAAGTGCAAATAAAAAGAACAACCAGCAAGGGATGAAAAAGTGAAAATAAAAAGAAAAAAGTGTGAGGGATGACAAAGTGCAAATATAAAGAACAAAGGGCAAGGGATAACAAAGTTCAAAAATAAAAAACAAAGTGCAAGGGATGACAAAGTGCAAATATAAAGAACAAAGGGCAAGGGATGACAAAGTTCAAATATAAAGAACAAAGGGCAAAGGATGACAAAGTGCAAATATAAAAAACAACGTGCAAGGGATGACAAAGTGCAAATATAAAGAACATAGGGCAAGGAATGACAAAGTGCAAATATAAAGAACAACCAGCAAGGGATGAAAAAGTGAAAATAAAAATAAAAATAAAAAAGTGTGAGGAATGACAAAGTGCAAATAAAAAGGACAACGTTCAAGGGATGACAAAGTGCAAATAAAAAGAACAACCAGCAAGGGATGAAAAAGTGAAAAGAAAAATAAAAAAGTGTCAGGGATGACAAAGTGCAAATATAAAGAACAAAGGGCAAGGGATGACAAAGTGCAAATATAAAATACAACGTGCAAGGGATGACAAAGTGCAAATATAAAGAACAAAGTTCAAGGGATGACAAAGTGCAAATATAAAGAAAAAAGGCACGGGATAACAAAGTTCAAATTTAAAGAACAAGTCCTAGGGATGACAAAGTGCAAATATAAAAAAAAAAAGTGCAAGGGATGACAAAGTGCAAATATAAAGAACAAAGTGCAAGGAATGACAAAGTGCAAATATAAATAACAGAGGGCAAGGGATGACAAAGTGCAAATATAAAGAACAAAGTTCAAGGGATGACAAAGTGCAAATATAAAGAACAAAGTTCATGGGATGACAAGGCAAATATAAAAAACAAAGATCAAAGTTCCTCAACAGCTTTCACACGCCAAAAAACTCAAACATTACTTTCAAACGCAACAACGGGGAAAAAAAAAGAAAAAAAAAAGAAGACACAAACTCCGACACTCTGCAATTACACCGAGAGCCAGATCACTTTTCTCTCCCCTTCAGATTGTCCTCCCTGTTCTTGTAGAGACGCGTGACATGCATTTTTTTCCGGTGGGCCGGCCTTTTCGATTTCCCGCGGCAAAAAAAAAAAAAAAAAAAGAGTTTGCGGTGACATTAATTGGCTCCGGAGATTCAGTAATGTGTGTTTATCTGACACGCCGTAAGCATGAGGCGTCAACGCGAGCTAATGCATTCATGGAGGTGTCAAATCAGAGCCAGCAACAACAAAAACAATGCGTCAGGATAAAGAGACAAACAAATGAATTGGATATAAGTGACTAAGAGGCGCTTTAGGAGTCGGAACGAGCGGTATTTTCAATACTATTAATTACACATCAAGAAAACAAACGTTAAGTTGATTTTTCTTTACAAATCGGGACACAAAAAGTTTGAAATACAGTTTTACGTTCTGTGGTGAATATGCTTTGTATAGTCGCTGCCACTTGTAAACGCCCACCGTCTGTGTTCGTAGTACAGTGTAGATCAGCTCTATCGGACAAAACTAGGACTATATTTTTGGGGATGCTGTTCTCAATCGCAAGTATTCAACCGCGGCACATTTATCCTTCAATTGATTCTTCTTATTATTTTTGGTACTTTGGGTACAACAAGTCTGGCCATCAGACTGCTGAATGAAAATATGACTTGAGCTATGCACTATTTAAAATATTATGTATTTATTCTATTTATAACATATTAGCACTATTGTTAAGTTATTTATATTTATACTTTGTATACACTAATTATCATATGCAATATCTATAATGTTATTTATTTATTCTGTTTATACTATATTGCACTATTTTTAACTTATTAATATTTATATTTATGCTTTTATATATACCTTTCTCTCCTGTGTTTTTTAACGGTTGCCAAGCAATGGAATTTCGTTGCCAGTTTCACTGCTGTGTTTTCTGTCCAATGACAATAAAAGAAAGTCTAAAGTCTAAAGTCTAAAGTCTAACAATAAGTTTTTTGTTATTTGATTGCGTCTTCTATTACGTGGACCAGCGTCGGCTCGGTTTATTTATTTCCCCAACCTTGGTCTTTCTATACACTTGCATTGATTGTCTTTCATTTGTTCAGTTTAACTATTCTTTTACGGTGATTCAGCAAAGTCGGAGACTTCGTCCCGATCATAGAAATTTCCATTCAAACCACAAATAATCGCTAACCTAAATCTTGTTCTTTAAAAAGAAATAAAGAAAATAAAAAGCTGTAACGATCGGCAATCAGCTCCGTCAGTATGTTAGACAAAATACGCAAATATTTTCCAGGTACAAGAAGTGGCCGATAGAAACAGCACCAGATGTCATTCAATTCCTAATATATAAATCTGATTTTCTGAATGTAGTCACATCTGTTTGAATATATCTGCCGCGCTCTCTGTCGCCATGAAATCTGGTCATTTGTTTGGACAGCGAGGCTGACAGGGTGTCGCGGGCGTACGACTTGTTTCATTGATAGAACGTTGACCCACAATGAGTCAGTTTGACAGAGAACAGACGTGTAATTAATCCATCAAGGGCTACATGTGTAACAGTTGAGTTTTTTACATCTAATGAGTTTTTCATGAGCTCTCGAAAACATAGAAAAACGTGTCAAGAAATGGATTTAATGTGTTTTGAAAAAATAAGTGCTACATGTCTCTGTATCATTGTAAATATAAATCTAAAATATTCTTAGAATCTAGCTTAGTGGTCCCTAACCAGCACCGGTATTATTATATATATTATATCATTCCTGGTGTATTTCTTATTGTACTGTATGGTACTGTATGAAAGGTGTTTTATTAAAGATAAAAAACATCTTCTTTGTGGCTCTAGACCAGTCAAGGTGCTTGTTTTGGTCTAAGTAAATAAATCTTTAAACCGGAAAAAATAAGTAAAACACAAATCTATATGAGACCAGCATTATAGTTGGATGTATATATTACACATTTAATAATAATAATAATAATAATAATAATACATTTTATTTAAAGGCGCCTTTCTTGGCACTCATGGTCACCATACATACATAAAACATTTAAAACACAACAATAAAATATGTATAAATAACAAGTAGCAGACAAGGGTAGAGGAATAGCATCAAATGGAATAAGCAATTTTAAACAGGTGTGTTTTGAGTTTAACATAATTTCTTTGGGCCAGTTTTGATCCAAAGCTCTGTGAAAATAATGTTGTTAGAAAATGAATTTCTAATATAAAATTTGAAATCATGTTTTTTTTGTTTTGTTTTACTGTTCATACATATCATAAATACATATGGATATTAAAAAAGACGCTTATTTTAATTCAGACAAACAAGGGGCCAAACAGTTTTTTGCAGTCCGGGTCAGGGCCCAAAATAATTTAGTTTTTCACCAAACTCTCTGACTCTTTGTTACTCATTATATTGTGATAGATGGACGTTGAATTTACATCAATTATCTCTGAGTTTGTCATTCACCAAAAAACTGCCATTGCTTTCATTCCACTTCAGTTTTATCTTAAACACCGGCACCTTTGTAGGTCACTTTATCAACGTGAACATTAATGTACTTCGACACAGGTGCTTTAAGTGGACACAGGAATAATCAATCCAGCGACAGCAGACTTCAAATCAAATTGAATTGAGAACAGGGCTTTAACTGTCCTTCAATCTGCTACCTGTGATGACTTTTCTCATCCAGTAATCAAACGCAGCCATGTGTGAAATAAAACACGGACGGCAAATAAAGTTGTTTTAGAGGAAGTCGGGCGTCAGAGAATCCATTGTGCTGCCTCCTCTCTTCCTTTGGTCAATGTGACCTTCCAGAGCGGCGAAAAATGAGATTATTGGAAGTGGGAGTGCGGAGCAGGAACAGGACATTATGCACACTTGTAATTTGAAATGTTATCAAAGCAATAGTTTCTGATTTTTTTTTTTTTTTTTTTTAAAGCGCTCATTTAAATTTCAGAACGTCTTTAAACCCAATCATCTTCCACTTAAAAAAGGAGCACTTGAAAAGAATGATTTGAATCCTGACTAACATGCTCTCGTAGGTCAAGATGTGAGTTTTTAGAGGTCGCCGATCTTTACACGGAGCATCATTATAGGAATAGTTGCCATTAAAACAGGATCCATGACATCATCCTATGATCTCAGACTTTACCATAAAGAGTCACAGGAATCCATCACAGGTCAGACCATAATCTCATCTTGGAACCTGAAAGGGAAACATTTTTGATTTAATCTGATTCAGAGAAAAAAAAAGGATTTGAAGAAGCATTTTTATGATGAATGTGTTGCTATCAGGAACAAGTATTGTAGTAAATGAATGTCGCCTGGTTTGAAAAAGTCCTACTTATTCGTGACAACTAACATAATTAATAGCTAATGAGAACAAAAATGTAGTAACTTTGGTAACACTTTATAATGGAAAACACATATTAACTTTTGGTAAGGTACTCATTCATATTTATATTAACAGAACATTAGTTAACTATTATAAAGTACCAACTCACACCTTGTTCATTCTGACTATATTCTACCCTTAATAGTAGGATATTAAGATTTATTTATTTTTTAGGATTTTTTAGATTTAGATATTTATTAATCCCTCTGTTGAGCTCCTTCAGGAATCTGGGTTTCAAGTTCACAGCAGTTTCATAAAAACAAATACAAAGTTCAAATAAAAAGAACAACATGCAAGGGATGACAAAGTGCAAAGAAAAAGAACAACATGCAAGGGATGACGAAGTGCAAATAAAAAGAACAACACGCAAGGAATGACAAAGTGCAAATAAAAAGAACAACATGCAAGGGATGACAAAGTGCAAATATAGAAAACAACGTGCAAGGGATGATAAAGTGCAAATATAAAGAACAAAGTGCAAGGGATGACAAAGTTCAAATATAAAGAACAAGTGCAAGGGATGACAAAGTGCAAATATAAAAAACAACGTGCAAGGGATGACAAAGTGCAAATATAAAGAACAAAGGGCAAGGAACGACAAAGTGCAAATATAAAGAACAACGTGCAAGGGATGACAAAGTGCAAATATAAAGAACAAAGTCAAAGTTCACACTAACCTTAACTAGTGATTATTAACAGGAAATAAAAAAATATGAATAAACAGAAAATAAATAAAGTAATTAGAAAATAAATTTTTGCGAAAACTAACTCTCTACTTACCCCTTATTAGGTGTAAATACAGAGCAGGAAGTAGTTAAATATTAATAATACTGTTGCAAATAACTATCTATAATCAGTTCATGTTTTGCAGAACAAGCTAATGTTGCTGTTGCGTGCAGTGTGTTGTGCAAAAAGGTTTCGCTACACTCCGGTTCCATTGAGCTCACTGCTAGCAGACGGAATCAAAATAATAAAAATCAGGAAAAATAAATCCTACTTCTCAAGCATACTTTTAAAATGAAGGCTAGAATTAAAATTAAATCTTATTTTTTGGGTCATTTTATAGGTTTCCATTGACCTCCTAAAGTCCTCTTGGTTGGTGAATAGTCTCTATTTTTGCTTGTGTTATTCGTATGAGATTAGGTGATGAGATTCATTTTGATGCCAACAGAGAGCAATACAAGCCAATTCCAGCTAATGCTAGTAGCGACATTATCAACCATTCATACGATCGTATCATCAGTCACGGTTAGTTTCCGTGGCTCTGCTGCGACCTTGACGTCAAACTATCTATGGACTGTGAAGTTCACCAGAACGTATCGGAAGAATTTCCTCATGAGAGTCGGGCGGCAGAAAATGTGATGGTTATTTTGTCCTTTCACCGCCGCTCCGGTGTGTGCGGTTCATTATCGCTGCGCTCCGGAGCGTTTGCATTGTTAATATTTACCGCGTGGACGCCGCTCTCTTGATGTTCCTTCTGTAAATGTCATGGTCGGCAGGTCTCCGCGGGCCCGGCCTGCGTATGAAAACGCGTCAATGATGGCGACTCTTTTTAAGCTATTGATCAACACTTTAGTCGCGCCGAGACGCAGTTCCTGGATCCTCCAACAAGAGCTGGCAGAGACGGATGCCAATATCATTTACTGTGGTCCTGCTGGTCCAGTGTGCGGCTCGCATGACGGCGAGGGGTTCCAGGGACGAGCAGAAGAAGAATGCGGGGGTGGGAGGCTCTGAGTGATTGGTTCCAGCACTATCACAGATAGAAGTTTATTGACGGATAAATTGATTGTTTTCCTGTCCAGACTGAGTAAGAGCACTTCTGTCTTCTTGGCTTATGTCTCCCCTTCGCTGCACAATGCAGAGGTAAGCAGCAATGTGGAGGATTTGTGAGGGAGGGAATCTTTTCTTTTTTTTGTCAGCAGAACTATAAACCACAGCGTTTTTATTGAAATGATGTGGTTTTTAAGCTTTTAATTGAGTTGAATGGTGCCTACATTGAAAGGTTGAGTTTGTTTTTTATTGATTAGTTGTATTTCATTATTTGTATATTTGAAATGTTGTGAAGGTTCTTGATCGTTGTCATGTGGTCGTCTGCGAGTCGCGTGATTGGCTGAAATCTTGATCAAATAGCTCAATACTACCTTGATTCCAACATTTTGATATTGTTTTTAAAAGGCTACGAACGCATAAATGTTGACTTTTAGAATTAGATAATAGAAATATTAGAATTGGGATATCAAACTCTATCTGTAAAAAAGTTTAATTATTTAGAACATTTTCAAATAAAACAATTAAACCTTTCTATATACAAAAAATTTAAGTTAATTTTTGAATAAAAACCAATGCATTCTTTTAATATATAAACGATTGAATGAAATCATTAAAAAAATATTTATAAAATTTAAAATAAAAGTTTCAACGTTTGAAATGTTAAATTCAACCATTTAATATTGTTATGTCCCTCATAGACTTCCATAGGATTGTGTTATTTAAGACAAGAGTGGATTGCAAATAAGACCAAAAACGATAATAATAATATAATAAAATAAATGTTTTAAATCAAGTTTAAAATAAAACATAAGAAAGAACTTCTACAGATACATGTAAAGGTCAACTTCATAAACACCAGAAAAGCACTTTGACGGGACATACCTCTTCCAAGGAGCTCATTTCACTCACTTCCATGATTAGAGAATTGTTGCCTGACCAGGAATCCAACACAGTTTGTCACCACAGTCACATTAAATTGTATTTATTGTAGTGCTTCGATTGTTTGCTGTGTTGTCTAAAGTTTTATTCAATTTAGGTGCCAAATATATGCAAACAAAGGTCCTACCTCTAATTTTATTTTATGTAATATGAATGATCATAAGCGGAACATTTGATTTAAACGTATACATTAATGCTAGCTAAGATAGCTTAGCACGTCTAATCCAGTGTAACAATGTTTTTCTTTCTCAGGTGATTTATACCATTTAAATCAACAGCAGTAAACACCTAGTTTGGCCGAATCAAATCACAGTAAAACCAAAATACACTCAGCCTCTTTTCTTTTTGGTTTGTGTTCCAATATAAATCCGAGATTTTGCTGATTATGTGACTTTTGCAGTGAGTCGGCAGATAAATGGCTTATAAAATGAGGAAAATAATTATAGTATATTATGAGATGGAAGCATTAGCGGGATTTATGGGAGTAACAAAGGAGAGATGAGATTTTAATAACCATGCATTGGAAATAGTTTATTATTCAGAACGATTAAGATGAAAATAAGATGTTTGATTCAAACATTCAACCGCTCTTGATGAACCGATGGCGACCGATCGCTCTCCCCCTGCAGCTTCCGCCTGACATCAGATCCGTTAGATTTATTTCTTGAGAGAGACTGCGGTCCAGCGCCAAGACCAACGATTGTGCTGAGCTGTCCCGGGGTTTTCTTTGCTGACACAAGACGTGTGTGACGAAACTCAAGCCTGCAAGATGTAGTGTGAAGCTGACACGCGTAAAAAACTCCCCAGAGTTCACTAGAAGAAGTGCTGATTCTACCCGTTGAGGAACATTTTCAGGAACGTTAAAAAAAACAAAACGTAAGTAGAATGTGGATGTTTTTAAAGGTGTATCTCAGTAAAGTCAAAGTTATTTTACAGAATTGTGTTGGCTCACTGCTGTGTTTGAAAACATATGTTATGCTAGTTTTGCATGAGCAGAAATGGTAAGAAGCCATACAGGGGGATCAGGAATCTTTAAAACCTCACGAAATCCAGATAAAATTCCCCAAAAAACCCACAACATGAATCCAATCCTATTTTCATTATCAAAGTTAGACTTTGTTCTAACTAAAATAGATGTTATAATGTTCCGTTGGACTCACTTTCAATGAAAGAAGTAACATTTTCTTTTTTTTTTGGCTCTTTAAAAATTAGTTGCACATACGACTGTTCCCTCGTGTTGGCATTACCTTACTCCCCAGCATGTAGATCAGTATTGGCAGTTGAAAGTGGCTCTAAGAGTTCCTGATAGTTCCCGTGTAGCTTGAGGTTTTTCTGCCAAGTCCTGGCCCTGGCTTCGCCCCCCTGTATCCCAACAGATGCCAACATTTTAGGAATTATATTTTTGGCTTGGATTGCGTCCGTTTATTTGGCGACACAGATTGTATCTGAGTTTTTATTCAGTCAAGTGTAAACCTCATGGAGCCATGATTTATGGATAGTGTTGTGAGCAAGACAGTATCTCCCAAATAAAAACTAGTCGTCCGAAGAGCCAGTGCATCCGTTGATAGGGACATTAGAAGCTAATGGATATGTTCTATAAAGCACCGGTCGCGGGTTAAAATCCACTCATATCTCAGAGTCGAGAAGATTCTTTTTGCGTTTTGAAGCTTCTGGTATGTTTGGATGAAAACATCTGGACCTTGATTGCGGTCATGTGATTTCTCACTGAGGTTTGCTGAGGTAAGGAAGGATGTCTATCTTAAACATCCTGGTACATTATGAAAGTAGGTGAAGCGTTTATTGAGACAGAAAATCTTTTCAGCGCCACTAATGGAAACGGGTTCTTAGAAGCTTAAAAAAAAAAAAAAAAGTCTTAATCCATGTGAGATAGCGTAAAAAAAAAAAAAAAAAAGGAAGGTTCACTCCGCTGTCTGTTGCCCCCGAAGCATGCTGTTGCCACGGCAACCTGCGTCATCAACAAACCTGTGCCGCCCCGACGTCCAAATCATTATCGCAGAGTCTGAGCGAGCGGTGAATCACTGGCTTCAGACCGGCCATGAAGCGGCTCCGGGGAAGAACCCGAGTCAGAGACCGGAGCAGACAATGGATGTGAAATCATAAAAGTACATCACTGCGTCGCCGCGACGACGAGGAGGATTCTTCCCTTCAACCGTCTATGAAGTTCGGGGACGACACCAATCCTCTTATGAAGACGAGCGGCGATCGGCAGCCAAACTCATAAACACGATTCTCTTTCTTGGGATGCGAGCGATGCCTCAGACTTTTCTTTTGAAAGCCACGACACAAAGAGTCTATCTCAAAAGCTCCCGACACATACTGGCCCAGAATCAGAGGGAAAAGAGAACGAGCGATTGCCCAAAGATTTACGGCCAGAAGAAAGTTGGATTTGTGCTGCGTGTATATATCACACTCACGGCAAAAGTATTGGAATATTTTTCGATTTATTTGACAATCATCTACCGTGGACTTCATCCAATCAGGAAACTTGATCAGATATTGATCAAATAATTCAGGTTATGACACGTGATGATGAGAAATCTACTTTAAAAAGTGATTTAAGGCGAATTATGATGTGTTTTTTGAACGACTTATCTCTTTGCTGACAAACTACAAGAATGATTTGCATATAACACCAGTAAAAATGTCAAATCAGGTTAAGTTAATACACAAAACACACTCACAGAAATAATTTAAGGGACTAAGAAGTGTTGGACCCTGAAGGGCATGGATGGTAAATTATGGATGCGATGATCGACACCTTCTTCAGAGAAATATTAATGACCTCAGAACTCTTTGAGGTAAAGATCAATAAACTGTTGGTTTTTTTCATCGTAAAGGACTATGTCAATAAAAATGGCGTACATTGATTTACCATTATTTATTCACACACTTTCTCCTCATGGGTAGAAGTGAGCTATGTCTTTAGCCTGTTCTGACCGCGATATACCATCGGTCTTATAAGTTCAGTCGAGGCAAGAATTACTTATTAGATTGAGGTAAGGGGGTTTCGACAGCAGGATTGTCTTAGCCCTACTCTACTCTACTTGACTTGACTCTACCCTGTTTGTGTTGCGTTTCTACGTTGAAATTGATACTTATTTTAGTACCTGGTGATGGTGTCACAACACGATTTGGAGCTTATAATCCTGTGTGTTTAGTTAATAACGTGTTTAGTTTATTTACTTTAATAAACAAGAAGGATCTGTCTCGCCTGCAGTTAATACAAAACTCTGCAGCGAGAATTCTGACCCGCTCTAGTAGAAGAACTCACATTTCTCCGATCCTTGAAACTCTTCACTGGATGCCAGTTTCTTTCAGGATCAACTTTAAAATTCTGGTTTTACTTTCAGATCTATTCATGGTCAGACTTCTCCTTACATCAGTGATCTGATCCAGCCATGAGAAGTCCGTGAAGAAGTTTTGTGTTGAATAGGTTGATGATACAGGAGCTCTTATTTTCAACTTCTATACAAGATAACTCATGGTTGGATGTCTTGTCATGGTTTATATTTGGCCCCTGCTTGTTTTCACTTCGTCAAATGTGTCCTTTCTTGAAAAAGGTTTGGACACTCCTGCACTAGAGACATTGCTGCCCCCGAAATTCCCCAGAGACGGTAACAAATGGTGTATATAGAAGGACGAGGATGGACATCAAGGGCCCCTTAGGAGTAATTTTACCTTCTTCAAAGGAGAAAAGGGAGTCTTAAGTAAGAATAACTCAAAGCTGGAGCCACTTATATCTGTGAGCTTGATTTTCTTACTTCGGGTGACAAATGGTGTCATAAGTGGGATGGCAGATACAGAACCAACAGGTATAGTTTATGGAAAATGCTCAGACAGATATTACAAATGAATATAAAGATGAGCTACAACAAGGCTGTCTATTCAGAGTGAAGCTAACATGCTGTCGGCCAGATATACAGAAATAATACTGGATATCAAAAAGTGATATTTGTTCTTCTCCCATCTTGAAATCTATTTCTCAATATGTCTGATTTCCTAAACGACTTCACCTTTAGCGGAGACAACAATTGTTTCCCGCTATCGGTACCATTTCCAAGTTGTCTACGGTGCTGGTGGGAGTTATTATCGTTGACAAACAAGTTATTATTTTGTTTTTTGCTCCTCTATGGTGCCAGAAAAGTGGCAGCTGGCTGAAGAGCGGAAACATACTGAGGCTCATTTAAATTATTCCGCGAAGCAGTGCGAGGACTATTACCAAGATTTAAGCTTTATTGAGTGGCTTTTTCTGTGTTTTACTGGGATGTATTTGTGATTTGTCGTGTTCGCAGTCGCTTTCAATTACTCAAGGCGCTCCCTCGATCCAACCAAACAGGAATGACAAAGGCATCTTAAGATGTAAAACAGGTTGTTATTCTTGGCTCCTTCCACTGTGTCCTTTATCATAAAATGTCAGCTGCCTGGAATGGTTTTCTCCTTTACGTCCCGTCCGAACAGACATCGACGTCATTAACTGACAGACCCAAACTTTATTTCCACTGCAGGCACCCCGAAAATACTCTCCCTGGCTGCCATGTCAACTTAAATTGGTGAAAGGATATATGCACATATAGACTTTGAAATGACTTTTTAATCAAAATTAATGAATAATCTAGACAGATGGATGAACTTTATTGATCCCTCTGGAGGTCTCCTTCGGGAAATTGTTTTTTCCAGCACAAAGCAATGATGATAGATTCATGAAACAAGAACAAAGTGCAATAAAAAGAAAGTGCAAGATGACACAATCTAAATATATATATATAAAAAAGAACATAGATCAAAGAAAAATAACAAAGAAAAAGGTACAAATTTTTACATAGAATAGAAGTCCCTGAATCTATTAGTGTTGCATCATGGGAGGAGCATTCGTTCACTCCATCTGCTTCTCTTCTCACTGATAACAGTGTTCAGATGATGACTGTCATCATCCATGATGGAAAGTAGTTTGTCCAGTGATCTCCTCTCAGCAACTGTCACCAGCGAGTCCACCAGTCTATAATCTTGGGGATTTGTTCACTTAATTTGGTGTCATTGCACAAGGAAATAATGTTGCTATTATTTATGACTAGATAATATTACAAGGACATTTAAAAGATTGTGTGAAATATTCCAGAAAGTATTTGGTATAACATCCAATTAAAATGAATAACAGAAAGGCATACAGCAATAGCAAAACAAAGTTAAATATACATAAATAAACGATTAAATCTGATTACAAAAATTAATTGCAACCTTACTTAATAAGAGGTTCTTCCAAAGTGGCGGATCTATTAGTTACATTTGTTCTGCTTTTGTACAAAAGTAAAAACTAAAATTTCCATGAAGCATTTTTGTAAACTGGCAATTGGACATCCGATAAAATAATCAAAGAAAGGTATCCAACAATCTAAAAAGGAAAGTTAAAGATGAAAGAATAAAAGGACACTTCTGACAGTAATTATTAAGAAAAAAGTGGCTTTGTTCTATTAATCTGTTCTGTGGATAAATCACATTTTTGCTCAATAAACGCTTAATAAAACAAAACTGCGAATACAGTAAAGCATTTAAAGGAACTGGCTAATGAACATACAATTGAAAAATTATATAATAACATTAGTAAAAACAGAACCCCAATTGTTAAAATGTATAATTTGCCAAAATACATTGAAACCCATACTATATAACAATAGGTACTAAGAATATCTAAATATATTAAAAGAAAACACTTTTCAAATCCAATTTAAAATGGGTTATCTCTTGTAATATTATATTAATAATAATACTCTTTTTGCCCCTTAATATTCTTGGATGCATGTTTTATCCAAAAAATATCTCTCATAAAATGTTGCTTCATTTGTATCCATAACAACTACATTTACTAAACCTTTGTGTTCTAACAAATGCTTCTGCTCTGTATTTTTAGTTACTAAAACCCTCTATCTTCTTAACTGAAGAGAGATAAAAAAAAATGAGATAAAATAGCACTGATACATATTCTTTTGTTTTTCTTTATTTTTTCACATTTTGGTTGATGTTTTTTTGTTTCCCTTTAGGCTGTGTGTTGTTTCAGAACATCCCAGTGGAAGTGGTCTCAAGCTAACGGAGAAGGAAACACAAGACGCTGTTTGCTTGTTGAAAATAAAAAAGAGAAAAGAGGGCGAGAGGAGGAGGTGTGGGGGGAAGGGTTGTAAAAAAGTCTGATAGGAATATTTAAAAGGCTGGAAGTCAAAAAGAGGTCACCAAGTGTCCAAACAAAACCAGAGAGTAGGGATGGAACTGAGACAGGTATGAGATGCTTTCTAGGAGACTTTAAGAAGCCCCCCCCCCTCAACCCAGTGGATGAATTATTCAGACGGGGGGGGTGTGTCGGCCATTAACCTACATCTTCACACAATCACGCCCCGACATCATCCTTCCTCGAGCGCACACGCCAGAAAGTCTTTTTTCAAGACACCAGGAAGGTGGACTAATATATTGAATTATTTCATAAAATAATATTTTACAGCTCAAATAGAAAAAAAAGTGTATATTAAATGAATTTATTAACCCTATTAAAGTTTGGTAAAATATTAAAAAAGGGTCAAAAGTAGAAGCACAAAGACAGAAATCACCTCTGCCAAGGAGCTTCTTCACAACACCAGGGGATGGTTTAGTCGTCAAGTAACTTCTGCATGAGTTGTAGGAGGAAACTAGTGATCAGAGGACGCGGAGAAGTTAGAAAACCTGACGGAAAAAAATGTAACTTCTGTGACCTCGCTCGCTAACGTCGGCTTCAAACCTCCGTCGGACGACCGGAAGAAAGTCCGTCAGTGAGAGCATTTTTGGACAATTTTGAACCGCTCGCCAGACTTCAAGCACTTCAGGAATAATCAAGCGGAGATGTTTTCGAACGGCTCGTTACGTTAACAACCGGAGACGGTGTGCGGATATCTCGGGCCTTGAAGTCCCGACATGTGACCTCCGGCTCTTTTCCTCACCTGGGCGCCGCCACACTCCTTCGTACGGACTCAAGGCGGACGTTTTCTCTTCTCACTGCGGGTGTAGAAGTGACCACCTGGTGTGAAACGCACCTCAGCATGGAGACGCCCCAAATATCTTTAGCTTCATCGGATTTAAAAGTCAAATTAGATCTCGTCCGCTCAAGTGTTCGCTCACGTGGTTGTTGTCACAACATTGTGTGTAACAACAGCAGGACCTGACCTTTCAGTGTAAGACCATTGTTTGGATGCAGGAGACAGGAGGAGCTAATAAAATATTTACTAAATCATTATCATTTCATGTGGATATTGCAGGTTGCCGTTCATATGTTGACGCTTAAACCAACAAACTCTAGACGAGAGTGTTAGAGAAAATCTACTTAAAGTGCAGCAGGTGCTGCTGAAACTCTTGCTACAGTAAGAATGTGTCAATCATTGAATCTTCTAGGAGTCTCAGAAACACATCATTTGACAGATATACCATCAAGGTAGTTTTTTTAGGAGGTTTCTCCTGATTCATATGTATCTTATTGTGCAAAATACATGAAGAAAATAGTCAAAAATAAGTCAAATTTTCAAATATATGAGGCATTTTTTAGAATCTCTGTGCTGAGTTCATACCTCTGCACGACCTCTCCCATTAAAGCAGCGTTTGGCCACCATTTGTTTTGGGACCCCAGACTGGTTAAATGTCAACATATTTTCCCAGTTCCGACCTTTTAAAGTGTGGCAGAGAAACTCAGCGAAACAATAATAATAATTATAACACGACCAGAACGGTAATTGTCACCGTTTTGATGGCTCATTTCTTGATGAACCTTTGACCGACACAACCGTCTAGACGTGTCAAGAGGCCAATGTGATGGTTACGTTCGAGGAAATCCACTTATTTTTGAATAACAAATAATTCATGGACTGATCCGAGGACCACAGCCTTAAAGCACAAAGATACATAAAGTTCCCATTGCGGTTTAGTCCGTTGTTTTAATTTTAAAACTTGCACTTCAGAAATGATTTGGATGACTAAATGTTGTTTTTATTTTATCAAAGCATTATTCTTTATATTGACTGACTGCCGTGGTCTGTCAGAATTAATTTGGAGGATAAATTGAGTGGGTGTTTGACCAGTACACATGTGCAGTGAAAATATTTTGATCCTCTATTTGTTTTTACAGCAACTAGATTTGGATAAAAATATAGCGTGGAAAGCGATCTGGGAAAATCGGGCGATCCATGTGTGCACGTGCGTTGCATTCAAAATACACAACTTTATTTATATAACCGGTGACATAGCGTCTCTTCGAGTCTCACAACATTGATTTTATGAAAGATGGAAATAAAGAGGAAAATAATTTGTAGATTAAATATACAGAGACTCAATTATTTGTTTTCATATTTATCTTTCATAAAGTCGATGCTTTGAGACTCAATGACACAATACATTCTTAACAATGATGTTTTTTAGATTTACTCCAAAACATCAGCAAGTTTTCTGCGACTGTACAATCAGTTGAAATTGATACTTATTTTAGTACCTGGTGATGGTGTCACAACACAATTTGGAGCTTATAATCCATGCTTTTAGTTTATTTACGTGTCTAAACAAGAATAAGCTGTCTCGCCTGCAATTAATACAAAACTCTGCAGCGAGAATTCTGACCCGCTCTAGTAGAAGAACTCACATTTCCCCGATCCTTAAAACTCTACACTGGCTGCCAGTTTCTTTTTAGGATCAACTTTAACTTTGCTGGCCAACACAAACTTTCCCTGTAACATCTTAATAGTGATTTTGATTTTAACCAGTAGTAGTACTTTCATAAAATCGATGTTTTGAGACTTGAAGAGATGCTATGTCACCGGTTATATAAATAAAGTTGTGTATTTTGAACATGGATCGTTGATTTCCCCGATCGTGTTCCACGCTATATTTTCGTCCCAATCTTGTAGCCATAAAAACTCGGAGGATCGAAATATGTCACTGGTCATTCGTTCCCGCGCAGATTTTTACGGATCGTGTACTGACAACAGATATGTCGTTAAAGAAGGTGCTGCCCCCTAGCTGAAGTTCTAATAATAACAACCTGTGGTGATGAGTTTATCTGCCATATTTGTAAATACATTACTTTCATTAGCAAAAAGGAAATGTCAAAAGTTTGAGCTGAACCCTTAGTTTCTTTGCAGAGTGTTGGTTCCCATCCCTTCTCCTGTTTCCATTTGTCTAAGACGTCTCCATATAGAGCAGGAAAAGCTGCTTGTGTTGTGTCTAAATTAGGCCGCTGGGATTTAAAAGTGTGTATTTCAGAGCAGACACACATGATGAGCTGGTTGATGAGTTGAGCAGAAACTTTATTTTACTGCAGAAGTGTTGTTGTTCCAGCAGAAGCTCCCGCTGTCGAAAAAAAAAGAAGCGTCGAGCGGCCGTCAAATGAGTTGTGCAGGTGTTCGCCACACTTGTCCAAACATCATAAAGTCACCACACGTTCGTCACTTCTGCTGCTGCTGCTGCTGCAACAATATATGTATCGGCGTAAATCTACCGCCTTGTTTTTGCTGAGCGAAAGTGTTGCTTCCGATCGTGGTGTCCACTACACGGCAAAAGACTTTACACATGCACACGTGCACGCTGATGCACTTGACCATGAAGCTGATGAATTAATCATGAGCGCTGGATCTGAAAGATGGATGAGGAGGGGGGGGGGAATATATTTGTGCATAATGAACAGTCCTGGTCAAGACTTGTAGCCACTATTTATTTAAATGATTTTTTTTTTTTTTACCTCTTCTTTGATTTACTGTAGAAATGTATGACATTCCGACAGCAGATGCTGATCCGAAACGTACACTTTAGCGCCGCCATATGTCCACATTTAAAGTGTGTAACTCACTGCCTGTACAAACAGGCACGCACACTAGACACGTCGAGGGTGGGGAAGGGGAGCCACGAAATTGAGGTCAAGACAGATGCAAGGAATATTTCATTTGAGGAGAGAAGCTTTCTGATGTAAATCAGGAAGCACACTGAAGTCAATCCAGCCGCCATGTGGCGTCGAGGGATGCATCTGTGTAGATAACAAACACATCTTTACAATGATGGAGTAATGATATAGAAAAAATGAAGTCTTTGCTGCAAATTAATAGTTAACTGAAGCTCTAGAAATGATGTCGTGGATGTTTGTGAACTTGTTTGCAGACGACCTATTAGTGATCGATGAGGTTTCATGACACAGCTGATGGCGTTTCGCTCTAAAAACATAATTTACTTACTAACTTGCTTACAGTAGGTGGCGCTGTGACCTTTCATTTAATGAATTTAGAGTAGAGAACGCCATCTAGAGGCCGTTGGAAACACTGTGTATCGTGAAACCTCATCGGCTGTTTCATTAAAACCTCATAACACGTCACTACTACCGATAGTTCATCCTGGAATCCTAATATTCATAAAAACTACTAGAAAACTGTATTTTGTGATTTTATTCTTCATCACATTATTCAAAAAATGTAGTTTAATGATTGTATATTTTGCAGTCCTACAGTGCATGATGGTAATATATATTGTTGTTTTTGTTTGTTTTTCTTATTTCATTTTATTTAATTGCACTTTGGCATGTTGGTGTATGTTTTTAATCGGGTAGCTAGTTAAGCTAACTGACGTGCTAGCTTGCACTTAGCTAACTCGACAGCTGCTGTCACGTTTTTACATTTTCTCTTTTTGAAATAAATAGGAACTGAAATGTAGAAAGACAAAGTTGGCGCTCAACCCTTCTCTCTCTGTCTTGTCGAATAAAGTCTGTGGAGTAAAAAGCTTTTTTTCGAGATTAAAATATATTCCGAATCAAATCGTACTTGAGCCGCCGGTTTGTCTGGTATCTGACAGACTCACAACAAAACAACTACAAAAACCTGACAACTAGGAATACATGATGCTTGATGGACAAAATTGTCGTCCGATTTTTCAACACATATCTTTAATAAATAAACTCACTGCTTGTTTTATCGTCTATTTTAACTGTATTTATGTTTGCACATAACAATATCGACATGTTTATATTTTGTAAAGTGGTTGTTCTTTTGTTGTGAGTTGTACATTTTATTATGTTTTATTTTTTCTTTGTGTAACTTCAATATTGTATTTTAGTTCTTTTGTGTTAAAGAGAACATTTTATTCTTTTGGTAGACAATTGTGGCATAAACTAACAATTTTACAACCAATTTTGTACATTTTTAAATACCTCTTGAATGTCAAGTGGTTGCAGAACATTTGAAACAGCACAGGAAGGAAGTACTGATTAGAAACATGGATTTTTTTTTCAGTCAAAGCATGACATGATTGAGTTTGTTTCATATCTTCGTGTGGTTTCTTCAAAGGTTTCTTTTGAACTGAGATCATTCTTTGTGCAGAGAAAAAATGAAATTCATTTCACTTTCTCAATAAACAGGCTGATTTATAATGTGTCTTTTATTTGAATGGCTGTCAGTGTGTGCTTATCCATGCAAGTATGACATTCTCAGCATATAAATCCTTCAGAAGAGGTTTCCCGGTTTGCACACGGTGAGTTTGGACACAAGATAAGGAAGTGATGCCGAATGACGATAAGAATTAACAGTACTTTGGAGAAACAAACAGTTCAGAGTGACCGTAATCACATGACATTGTAAATAGATGCCTGTCAACCATCCATCCTTACTGTAACGTTTGTCACTGGGTACAAATAATATAAATAATATTTAACGACCAACCGAAATATGGGGAAAAATGCTTTATTCTACACTTGTGTTTGTGCCATTCCTGACGTGATACACACATCAGGAATCATTTCAATGTTGTTGAATCAGAATTTAGTGTGTGTTAATTAAAATTCAACAATCGCATGTTGAATATTAATCTATTATCCTTGGGGATATCATTGTGATTTCCTCGCGTTGAGCTAAGAATAAATTGGTGAAAAATATCATCAAAACACTTTTGAATGAATTTCATGTTTAGTTTGATCATTTTAACCAACATCTGGTACATCAACGAGTGCTTTAATATATTTCATATATCTAAAGAGATATTAATAGAAATAAATGATGTATTTCCATTTGAAATGTTTTGTAAAATTAATTTTCTTATCTCATGACCCATAACTAAAAGAAAGTTTGCTTAAAACAAAGAAAATGAGGCCAAGTTATGAGACGTGTGACGATAGATAGATGCCTGTCAATCATCCATCCTTACTGTAACGTTTGTCACTGGGACAAATAATATAAATCAAATGTAACGATCAACAGAAATATGGGGGGAAATATCATTATTATTATTATTATTATTATTATTATTATTATTATTATTATTATTATTATTATTATTGTTATTATTATTATTATTATTATTATTATTATTATTATTATTATTATTATTATCGTTATTATTATTATTATTATTATTATCATGAGTATTATTATTATGATTATGTCAATATTTGGGTAAGAACTTTTCATGAACCTTTACTCAAAACAATGATGAGCTGATGTGAAGGACATTTTCTTTTCTAATGTCTCTCTTCCTGTGTGCGTCTTCCAGGAAGGCAGATTGTGGGTTTAAAAAACAGGAAAGACATTTGTGTAGCAACTGGACAAAAAAAAAGGTTTTGTTTATTTGGACAAAGTCGGAACGTGATCTCTGCAGTGGTTCGGCTTCTTTGTGCTGATGTTCGCTTACTGTAAGGTCGAGGAAATTCGATCCTGCGACTGCATCGCTCTGTCTTCTGTCATTTGCTTCTCGTTAGTCGCTGTTTTAAACCCTAAAGCAATCTTTTTTTTAAAAATGGAAAAAAAGACCCTTTTCTTTTAACTTTATTGGTAAACTGAGATCTTCTTTCACTGGTTTGTGTCTGGGTGAGTGTGCAACATAAAACCGTAAGTGCTCTCTGTATAGATGTAAATTAGAGACTGCTTAAGGAAACTTGCATGCATTCCGTGTTCTTAGCGTGTTAGCCATCCATGTTGGCATGTATTCTTTCCTGTATTGGCGGTGAGGTCAGGCCTGTAGACTTGGATCAGTGTTAATGATTTAGTCCGACACGTTTTGATTTCCTGCATCTTTTTCTACAAACTTTTTTTGTCAGATTCTCGAGCTGCTAACCCTTAGCCTGGAGATCTACTGTCTTATTTGGTCGTCTTCTCCCTCTCTTCGCTCTGAACCGTGTCCCCCGGAATCAATAAATTACTTCCTGTGTTCAGAGGGGCGACAGCACACTTCAGAGCTCTTGGGGTTCACGTTACATTTGTGTGTGTGTGTGAGCATCAAGGGCTTCAGGGGTCACAGCAACAGCCTCCAGTACATTCCAGATCCTTATTATTCGATGCATGGACAGTTCAGCCAAGTTCCGGATCCGAGAGTCTCATCCGAGCCGAACATAAAATTCCACAATTATACGGAAACAAGTTCTTCCGCCGACTGACAGACGGGCCTTGACGCTGTTAAATCCCATAATAACCCTCACTACATCGATGGCCCAGGGCGATGAGCGGCTCTAAATGTCTTCGGTTTGAGTGAGATGTAACTGCAGAGATTGATTCAGTCTCTCGCTCTTTTACCTTAAACGCATCCAGGGAATATTCCCTTTCTCCCTTTTTCTGCAGATACAGATAAAATACTTTAGAAAGTTTTCTGGGAACAAATGAGGACACACAAAACACAAACAAACAGTATCAGGTTTTCCTTCAGCCTTTTGACATGCACAAATAGATAGTGTCAGGTTTTTGGGGTTTAGTTTATGAAATAAAAGCCAGATCTAAGCTTTAAATGTGATTCAATTTTACAGAACTTTGTCTGTGATATGTTCTGTCAATATTATTTTGGGGTTTCATTTTGTGTGAGTGGGGAATAAAAGTATTAATTTTTGCCTTATAGTGGCATATATTGACGTTAAACGGGTTTCAGGATTACATGAAAGGTATTTTCGGTTTAAAATGTATCACAATGTATCATTTTATATCACAAAAAGCACTTGACGTGAAAAGTCACATGACCAGTTCAACAAAGAAGTCAAACATTACTTCTATATAGGACAGTTTTTTGTTTTTTTTGCACTGTATTTTCACAGATTGAGATTTTTACAAGAGTTGTGAGCGACCATTAACGTAAATCTAACGTTTTGCTTTTATTTTGAAAAGCAAGTTGCTATTTCAGCTGGGAGGAGGTCACGGTACTGAGCCAAGACCACATGAGAAACCTGCAAGATGCTCATCAAATAATAATTTACGAAAGTAAATGTTCATTTAACAATTGTATTCGGACCATATCGTAACCATACGGACGACAAAGTACATTTAAAATATACATATTTTATAAGACAATAAATTGGAATTAAGAGGGGAAATCAGAAACCAAATTTTAGTATTTAAATTTAAAGTTATTTGCGAAAAGGAAGATAAGCCAACAGGAAGTGACACGTTTAGGAGATCTGGATAAGGGCGCTAATAGTCGTAATAGATAAAGATTCGACGGTGAAGCCATCGTCCTGCTGTCGTCCGTCTCTCCACAATGACCGGAACCTTGAGGGGCGAGTCAATGAGCTTTTATTGACGGCTGAGCCTGGGAGGCTTCTCTCCAGCAGACGGTCAGCAGCCTCGGTCTCCACCGGTTTAAACATCAGTTCCATGTCTATTAACAGTGTTGGGGTCACGACCTGACCCCACTTATGCCTCACCCTCTCGTGCTCGTCTCCCCCCGCTTCACTCGGGGCTCCACCTCTCCGTGTTTGGACGCCGGCGGTCGCCCCCGGCTTAACGGCGTTTATAACGATCTGACCCCGTGACCCCGTGTGTGTTAATGATCTTCAGCCCCGCCCACACAAACACACACCGACTCACAATGACCTGCTAAGATAATGGTCTCTGAGAGAAAAAAGGTAAACAAGTGAACTACGACATTGTCCCTCGAAACTTCCTGTTCCTTCGCTAATCAATACCGTTACCATGACAACAGCCTTCCCTTTTTTTTTCTTTTTTTTTGGTCGCTCTTCCTGATGTGAAGTACATTTCAATACATCACAATTATGCTTCGCCGGCCGAGGCTGGACGTCACCGGGGGGATCGATATATTTTGTCCCAAACAAACATGTTTGGAATCAATGCGATCCACGTGGGAATGTAATGGAGAGCCTGCTTGAATCTAATTTAAGGAGACAGAGACAATGACGGTGATTAGCTGAATATTTCCACTGAGAGGAAACAATAAAGCCTGCTACCGTCTTTATGGCTGTATTACATGGACCGCTGCCCGTTACTAGTATTGACATATTTGCGATTTAGAAGATGGGGGGTAACTCTAGACGCATATCGAGCTACAGTTTTACTCCCTCTGTAAGTGAAGCAAAAGTGAAATTTAAATCAAGATTTTTAACGTTATGTTTAATCGGCTTGGAAAGCGTTACAATACTCTACTATAGTGGCCTTGGTTCAGACATAAATGGTAGGTAAGAGACCCGAAAGCAACTCTTAATTCTGTGCTTTATTCTAACATTATTTTTCAGTAAAGGGCACCGTCCATTTTTGAGAAAATTTGAGGATTTTGTGTCTAATAGTCCTAGAAATATGGTAAGGACAATGATATTTAATAGCATAAAAAGCATAAGCTAAAGAAAAATTAAAAACATCGTCATCATTTCTAAAGGACCAGTTTGCCATCAGAATTGGACCGGTACCAGACCCGTGGTTTGAGACTACTTGTGCCACAATGAAATATTGCTAGTAATTTAGAAAGAAAAATGACCTCCCCTTCTTTTCAAAAAATATAATGTTAACATCAACATAAATATATGTCAATGTGCCTTCATTTTAGAAGCCATGTTGTTTGTGTTTCCTACCATTGTGTTTGTTTGTAAAAAAAATATCTTAATTGTGTGTTGCTTTCAATTATTTTGCACAGTGGAGGATGCGTTTTTTAATTTTTCCTATTGGCCTGGTTTTATCTGGATTTTGGGCTGAGTCTGGAAAATATTTTTGGAAAGGAAAGACTTATGTTTCATTTTTATTTTAACCAAGTTTACACAGTAATGTGGTCAGATTTCCAAAAACATTTTCTCTGAATGGTTTATTTTTTTAAAAATAAACCTGAAATAAAAAACACATAATTATCCAGCTAAAGGTAAAGTGTATCAATTTGTAAATATTTACCCAGAATCCCTTAATTGTAATCTTTTTGTGAGCTAGTGTCTGACATTTTAGTCTTCATCAGCAACCTTTCCAGGGTGTCCCGTGTCTCCATCTCATTGAAATACAGGTCGGTAGAGGATAAAATGGTTTCATTGTGATGTTGTGAATCACAGACACACACCTCTATGCATCTGTTGAACTCATTTAACCTCAGAAAAGGTTTTTTTTTTCCTCTCATACCTACTCGGGAGCCTCTCACTCATAAACACACTCATCACTCGTCCCGCTGTCGGCCGCACTAGAGCCGATACAAGGCCGGTGACAGAGGAAATGAACGATGTCAACCTCCGTTATAATTCAGCAGAAGCGACCTCAGGAGAGGGAATATATCTACTGTACTCTTTGCTCAAGGGAAATCAATCCGGACTCGTGTTCGCAGGCGTGTTGAGGGGGGGGGGGGGGGGGACTTCAGAAGGAAGCACATATCGCCGTGTTCCTTTAAATCCGAAGAATCCTTCAATGATGGAGATGAAAGGAAAAAAGAATGTCTTTCCCTCCATTACCGAGTCAGAGATAGTGCGGCGTGCAACCATCAGTCACATTTATTTTACAGTGGAGTAATTGAAACCGCCCAGCGAAGCACCTGAGTGATTAAGACTGTTTAAAGTAATGGCATCATGAATACTTCTTCAGTCAAATATCGCATTTCAACACTCGTTACGGAAGAAGCCATCTTCGTGTAGTCATGCATGAATTTCATAATAGCAATTAAAGCCTCTACGTTTCCGCTCTAATCACTTCTGCAGGATTTTAATGTAACTAAATTAAATTTCTTTCATTTCTGTGAGCTTTTTTTCCCTGAACAAATATCGTTCTTTTGGGCCAGAAATAATTGATTTCAGTGAAATATTTGATTCCTACTTTGAAGTGTTATCATTACAAGAGCAGCAGGTTTTTTGCGTTTTGTCCACTCGTGGCTTTTATTACGACCATCAATCAGGCAGACGAGGCCATTAACAAGAATAATGTGATAATTACCACCTTTCATTGATCATACTTGTTTGTAACTTTAAGTTTTAAACTTGTTATTTCCTCTCCGTCAGTCTAGTCTAGTTTTTGACCTTGAGTGACTGAGATTGAACAGATAAAGTGGTCAATTATTTTGTTTATCCGTTAGTGTGAAATGACGGTGGAGAGGAAAATCTACCACGTTCTACATTTGACTGGAGATTTTAATTATCCGACTTGATAGGAAGTGTTTGTGAAAAGGTTGATGTGAAATATTTTGCGACAAAACTTGTGTCATCATTAATAATTTGGGTTTCATGTGGAAGATCTATTTGATCTTTTGAAATGTCTTTTTAAAGATTTTTTTTCCCCATTATATGTTTTAAAAAAAAGTAAATGAGTTTAGGTTTTATCCAATACCCGTGATTAACCAGTACTTGAAATGGTGCCGATTCCTAAATGGTGCACGAAATATTTGTGGAGAATGAATGTAAAAAATGTCTAACTACTTAAAATAAAAATATGGTGCATACCTCTGCCAAGGAGCTAACTTCATTTAACTCAATGAACACATAGAATATACTATGAATCAGTGAAACAACTTAGAGAATCGTTGGTGCTCACAGCAACAAATAGTTTAGTGACCAGGAATTTAATTCATGCCAATAGCATGAAAGCACCCAAACATATTTTGTCAAGACATTTTATTTCAGTCTTTTTTTATTTTTAAATATTTTATAATGTTTTTCTTTTGCTATCTTGATGTAGCAACACTCAACAAATGAGTATGAGGAGTATCCCCTTTCTTTCACCCTGAAAGTGTCAGGGATAGGATATAGCCTGCCGTGACCTCTTTCAGAAAAAAGTGGTGGAAAATGAATGAATGAATGAATGCTGAAAAATGTATGATCTGTTGGCAAATGAGTGACTCCTTGTTGGAGAACCCACTGGCCTCTCTTGATATTATAGGTTCTACCTGGATTACGGAAGTTCCTCAAATGTCCAGGAACTTGACTTTGATTCATTCTTTTGGCTGCAACTAATAAAAGAAGCTTGGCCTCTTGGCCTCATGGCTCAGCTCTTCTAAGGCATAACAAAGATGACTTATGACTGAAGACGATGCACTGATCTGTCTCTTGAACACCGAATAAGGAGTATTGATTTCATTGGTCTGATCACACATTGAGACTTAATCCCAGGATCTGTCCTGGAGAAACTAGTCTTACCTTGAGCCTCATCAGATAAAAGGTGGACTTCCTCTCTTAATCCCCCCCCCATGGGCCTCCCTCTTGATGGTAGGTTTAAAAAAAAAAAATCACACTTTTCAAAACCTTGGTTCAGAAGACAATTGATCCCTCAACCCTTCAGAACCTCTTTCCTGATCCGAACTCATCGATCGGATTATTTCATCATTGAAGTGATGCGGAGAAGCTAATTGGACTTGATAAGACAACATATGTTTTCTAATTTTCAATTAGTTTGAGGCGTCTGACGTTGACGGAAGAGCTGACATGATGATGATACAGTATGTAGCCCGACATCCTCCTCTCCTCCTTCTGCCGTGATCAATAATAACTGCTTAACCTGCTCTCTTTCCGACTTCATCCCCTCAATCTTTTCTAATAAGAGCTTAACAACGTAATGAATTCTCCCGTGCTTTTACACCGGCCTCCTGGCAGACAATGATCCTCACATGCAAGACCAAGCCCGCATCACTTGTTAATAAACAACTCTCAGAGGAGCTTATTTGTGTTTCCTTCTCTTCCCTCTTCCCTCTCAGGACCGTCGTCTGTGATCAGCAACGACGACGACTCCGCCTCGCCTCTTCATCACGTCTCCAACGGCAGCAACACGCCCTCCTCTTCAGAGATGGGCCCAGACGCCGTCATCATCGGGATGACCAAGATCCCCGTGATCGAGAACCCTCAGTACTTCAGAAGCACCAACAGTCTGCTCAAAACAGACACATGTAAGTACTTCTCTGATGTACACGTACAACCAGATTGTAAAGACGAGTGATGGGCTGGTGAAGCTTCATTTGCTATAGCCACTTACGAATCTATGATTTTTTTTTTAACCACTTATTTTAATGGAACCTTACGTAGTTTTTAAGTAGAGGGGGCCACCTACTGAGCTCCTTATAAAAAGGTCAGTGTTTCATGAAGCTTCATCGGGTCACCACTAGTTGGAAAAGAAGAAGAAATTCTGCCATATCAACAGTGTTGAAGAGTAACTCAAGAAACTTGTTTAAACTTTGAGAATTAAGGTAGATAGTATTGTGCAGCCTGGGTTAGGGTAACTCTTAATCTATCCCTAACCCTAACCCTAACCCTAACCCTAACCCTAACCCTAACCCTAACCCTAACCCTAACCCTAACCACTAGTCGTAAAAAATAGAAGTAAAAAATAGAAGATATTCAAATGTCTGCCATATCAACAGTGTTGAATAGTGACTCAAGAAACTTGTTTAAACTTTGAGAGTTAAGGTAGATAGTATTGTGCAGCCTGGGTTAGGGTAACTCTTAATCTAACCCTAACCCTAACCCTAGCCCCAACCCTAACCCTAACTCTGACCCTAGCCCCAACCATAAACCTAACTCTAACCCGAGCCTTCGCCCAAACCCTAACTCTAAGCATAACCGAAAACCCTAACACTAACCATAGCCCTAGCCCTAGCCCTAGCCCTAACCCTAACCCTAACCCTAACCCTAACCCTAACCCTAACCCTAACCCTAACCCTAACCCTAACCCTAACCCTAACCCTAGCCCTAACCCTAACCCTTACAATAACCCCAACCCTTTTCCAAATTTACTTTTACTGTCCCTGTACACTTAACAGATAATAACTAATTCCATCTCTAGCTTCTCACCATTAACAACAAACTGCGACGTGGCATTTACACTCCATATCCGTGTAGGCAAAAGGTCACGACCTGGTGCAGTCAATGGCAAGCCAATAAAAACTGCTCAGGTCATTGGCCCTAAACCTTTGTCTCACTCTCTCTGTCTACCGTGATCAAGTCGGAGGTGGACCCAATACTCGGAGATAATTAAAACACAAAACAGATTGATTTATAGAGACAATACCAGAGCCAACCCTGTTGGGGGACATCACTCAATGGGTATTGGAGACCAGTACTTAAGGACAACGTACCAGGGCCACTTCTTGTTTCTTTCCAAAAAGTAAAAAAGTACAGAAGTTGGGAGTTCAATCCGAGTTCCAGTTATGATTGTATAGAACTTTAAATGTTGGACCGGCAGAGAAAATGTTTATAAGTAAAAAACATTTACAATCTTTTTATAACCTAACTTGGCAAACACATTACAGGTGACTGTAGAAGTGTATTTAAAAGCAACAAAACTGTAAATTAAATTGTTAACATAATAATAATAACATTCTTTATACACTTTATAATTCTTTTTTTAAAAGAAAATAAACAATTTCACCATACCTAGAAAGACCCACGTAGAATTATGGACTCACAAATTCAATAAAAAATTCTCCTTTGTTTGACCCGCAGGGCAAGCTTCATGTTAATGAAAGGTTGATAGCTGGGAATGAAGTTCTCCATGGTTCAATAAATGTCTTTTCACGCTATTTAACTCCTTGAACTTGGTGTTTAACGGCCAGTGCAGGGAATACTTTACATACCAGTTGGGGTTTTGTCAGGCTGGTAATTATATTTGATACATTTGGTTGATGATTTTGCTGATGACAACAGTGACAAAATAACATTCACTTTAATATCTGGTTGTCACCTGCAAAGTTAGTGAGATAGCACTACTGATGGGTCATGATACAGTGTCTTCATCACGAAAGGCCACTAGATGGCACTCTTTACTTTATAATATTTGGCTCTGATTTACTAATTCAATCAAATCTGGCACCGTTTTCAGACTGAGAGTGCCATCTAGTGGCTTTTCAGAATGAAGACACTGTATCGTCAAAACAGCTGATATAAATAGATATATCAGCTGTTTCATGAGGCTTCATCAACCCACAACTAGACGGCACATACCGCTGCCATGAAGCTCAACTTAAAAACAAACAAGGACTTGGAAAAAAATAATGAATAAAGAAACAGATTTAATCAGGAATTGTAGCCAAAAAACTTACCTTAGTCCTGCTGTGTTCGAACCAACAAATGCATGCTCAAGAGTAAACACGGGGAGCAAACAGAACACAGTGGAGTCACCTGTGAGAGGAAACATGGCTCCTCAAAGTGCCTCTCTTGTCGAGGTTAGTCAAGATCAGCGTTAAGTCAGAGAATCTAGTGCGCGGCTGCTGAACTGTCCTTATCATCGACTGAGGAACACGGAGACGAGGCAGAGTGCCAAATAATCGTTCACATCGATTCCTGCAGTCGGGCTGCCCGTCGGCCCTGGTAGAGCCACACATGCAGTCGGAGATTGAACGACGGCCATATATTAAAAACAGTACCGCCACGTGAAGTGCACGTGAGTATCGATCGTTCACTGCTTCCGTTCGAGTCTCCGAGCGATAAAACGGTCCTTTACTTAAATTACGAGACGGATTGGGTCGACTCCGATTATTTTACCTTCCCGCCCTCGTCCTGCAAAATAATAACAGCGTGATGTCAGCGTGCAACACTCGAGATTTACCGCAACTACAGGCCGTGACCTGCAAATCTTTTATTGCCCACCAATAAGCTTAATGTGGCGCTGACAGAGTGGGTCCATTTCCTTCCGTGCACTTGATACATATTCGACTAATGTTGATGCGATAGTTTACAACTGAAATGATTTGAAGACCTAATAAAAAAGTGATTGTATCAGTTGTTTATAACGGCACCTCACATAAAAAGCATTACTACAAGACCATCTAGTCAGTGTGAAATACTTTGATACGGATGTTTTTTATTTTCAGTGAGCAAGTTAGAATTCATCTCTTTGACATCAACTTTAAATTCACCCTAATTACCGATTTACTCTCTCGTTATTTGTGTCATTCTATGAATCCTTGGCCTTTTTATGAGCTCTTCAAAATGTATAAATGTATTTAAAAGGATCAAAAACAATGAAGTGAATGCATGTTTCAAAGTCTTAAATCTTTAAAATGAAGGTAAGTAAGTATTAGTCATTTGTAGTGCCTTTCTAGACCAGGGTCACAAAGCGCTTGAACATTCAAAAAAATATACAGTTAAAATAAATACTTGACATTTTAACCAAATTTTAATACATTTCATGAATACAATTAAGACTATAACACAAACATTAATTACCAACTGTTTATGTAAGTAACTTGGCAAAGAGTACATTATATGGCTCAAATACTTTGAGCCATGGTCTTAAGCACTTACCGTCAGTCATTTTCTCTTTTTTATGATTTGTTGATTTTGTATTTACAACATTGTAACGCATAATATTGTTAGGGTTAATCTAACCCTAACCCTAACCCTAACCCTAACCCTAACCCTAACCCTAACCCTAACCCTAACCCTAACCCTAACCCTAACCCTAACCCTAACCCTAACCCTAACCCTAGCCCTGTCCCTGTCCCAGTATCTAGATAGTACAATATTGTTGATTATAATACTAACTATAATACTAAAGTAACTTGGCAAGGAGTACACTATATCACTCAAAGACTTTGAGCCAGGGTCTTCAGCAGTTACCGGCGGTCATTTGTTATTTTTGAACTGTAATATATCAGCTATATATATCAACTTGCTAGCTTAGCTAGTTGCTAACACTTTAACATTCAATGGAATATCTAGAATGGTAAACTTAACCCAAACCTTGAGGGGAAATAAATAAAAGGCTATGAAGGAACCAAAAGTGAGATTTACATGTATAAATGGTGTTACTGGTGTCGCAGAGGCTCATATTAATGTAGAGTTGAGTATTCAACGATATCCATAGAAACACTAGATTGTCACAATGTCAAGCTAAATTGGATACAATATTCAAATCCTCCATCCTTCGCGCCACCATTTCTGTATTTTCCTGTTTATCCAACATTTAAACCAGAACATATTTGGGGTGATAATGTATCCGGGGAGCATGTGGCGCTGGAAAATCTGATTCATAAGAGAAAGCAGGCGTACTAATCTCCCAGAATCTAGGCCAAAATTGGCTACGCCTCGCGTTAGCACAGATGACTAATAACCAGAGAGGTGAAGTGGAAAAACGTCTTGACACATTTGGATGGATTAAACCGGCACCAGTCACGAACCATGTTTCACTGCCGCCATGACGCGTTGCCAAAGCGCAAGTATAAGGGTCATGGAAGGATTCGAGGAGCGAGGGGAGTCGGGGGGATATGGCGAGGCAGATGGCAAAAGAGGGAATAGTTGTGTCCCGAGACATTAATTTCACTTGTTGTTTATGAGAGGCTTATTATGGAAAGAAGGTGTGAAAGCTGCAGGGACGATTGCAGTGACGGAGGGAAGGGCGAAGAGGGGGAGACAGATGGAAAAGTGGAGGGAAAAATTGACGCCTCATGATGTTTATGGTGTCATCACGAACAAGCGATGTAACTAATTGATGGATAGAAGAAGTGAGAAAAAAACATGTTACCTGATGTCCGGGATCAGATGATCATCAACATCAACATGTTTATAATACGTTTTATCATTCATCCCTGAATCACCCGACAAACCTCTCCCACAAGAAATATATATATGTATATATCTGTATATGGCCGGGAAAATAACACAGGGGGAACATAACACAAACAAAATATGCTGCACTGGAAACTGAAAGCAGACTTGTTTTATGTTGAGGTTCTAGAAAATTACTTTTAGGTTGCAAAAGAAATCCAGAGACACAGTTTAAGTGTAAACACAAACACAGGTAAAAACACAATGAAAACAAACAAGAAAAGCAGGTGTAAACGAATCTGGATGAGAACACATGTAACAAAAACTGCGGGAGAAAATCAGAAAAATCGTGGAGTAAAACATGGAGGTAGAAAGAAGAAAGAATAAGCAAAAGTAACAAAGCAATGCTTAATCCTTTATGGAGGTTGCGGCCTATCTCAGATTCTACAGGCCGAGAGACGGGGGACATCCTGGACAGGACGCCAGTCTCAAACCTATAGACAATTTCCCAGAGTTCCCAGTCAACTTCTGTTTATTTTTTCAATGTGGGAGGAAACCGGAGTACCCGGAGTAAACCCTTGAAACACAGGAAGAAAAACTTAAAGCATGAAGAGGGTAAATATAACAGAATGTACTAGAAAAGCCAAAAGGCACCAGAGAGATACGACAGGAACAATAGAGATGTACAGTTTACCATAGAAGGATGATCTGACACCACAGACTGGAACCATGAAGCATAAGAATCACCTGCACGATGCTGATTCCAGATTGGTTCAAGCTGGGCGTCGTTGACCTGCTGAGAGAAAGAAAGAGAAAAAAGGATAAAGGAAGGGGAGCTAAAAAGAAATAAAAGCATGTCAAACATGTCGCAACAATTTGAAAGCACCAGCAGGTTGCAAAATGTACAAGATCGAAACCGGTATGATCACGTAAGAAATGATTATATTCCCCCTTTTTCTTTTTTTTCTGATATTGACTTTTGATATTCATAAAGGTTCTTAGCCTTGTACAGTCAAGAACAGTGCTTTTAGGTATTCCATGTCATGTTTTCTTTTGTTTGAAGGTTGTTTTTATTAATGTTTTATGGAGATTTTGACAGAAACTTTGATAGATATACAGAAACATTTTGTTAAATTTTATCATGAATATGCTTGAATTTTTTTTTTTTTTTTTTCAAAACCATTGAAAAATATACATGTTTTGTTTTTAGTCATCCTTTTGCAAACACTTTAATACACAAGATATTGAGAATCTTAAGTAGTTTTTTAAATAACAAATACTGTCTTTATGAACTGGTGAGTTGTTAAATATTAGGATACACAGTGTAATAATTTACATGTTAATATATACTCGGATCTGCTCGATTTTTACGAAGCTGAATTGAATTTAAAAAGCTAACGTCACCATGGCAACAATTCTACACTATACGGTCACACACAGAGACACCATGTAAGATAGCCATTACACAAAATGAAATCATCTCCGCAGGAATAAATTTAATTCATTTTAACGAGATTGCATTTTTTTGTGTCCTGGTGTTCTGAGCAATTCTTCCGAGGGAAACCACAATTGTGTTTACAGGAAAATTCCGAGAGAAGATTCCAGGAATCAAAAAATAACCGAGTAGAAATGCATATAAGCTGAATCGTGGGTGTGTCTCCATTAACCCCAGCAGTGAAGCTGGCGAGCGAATTACTCATCTCCGTCCTCATGTTGGCCATATTGGGTTATTGTGTGGCTCGACTAAAATCAACGTAGACCTACACACCACAGATTAATCTCTAATGTGTGAGTCTGTGTGTGTCAGAATATGTGCATATATATTCCTCGACTCAACCAAGTGTGCGTCAGTGAAGACACCACACTGTCAGTCGTTCTGTCGAACAAAAAGCAAAGCATCATGGTGAGACGCCAACATTTTTCCCAGCGCTTGAGCGAATCACCATGGCAACAGACAGCAGATTTGCTCAATCTTACGCTACACAAGGAGAACAAAGCAGTGTGAAGCGCGTGTTAGATAAACAGTGAATAAACAAGCGAAAGCTGTCGATTAAAATTGCAGATTGTTTTCCAATTAATTGACATGGTAATTAGAAAACGTGGTTTAATGGCGGCAGAGTTACATTAACCAAATGATTAAAATTGTTTTTGCTCTGACTTGACACCACAATATAGTCACGAGATGCACGACATTCTGTAGCCATTAGAAACGTGATGATGCGCACGACACTCAATCAATTGTTCTGGATTAAATACACAAATGTCTCTTATGTTGCCATACTTAACGGAGAATAATACTCTCAGTTACTTTTTTGTATTGTGGTTAAGATTTAGCAATCTACTTTGTGAAGAATAACTCAAAAACAGATGAATGTATCTCAATTAAAGTTTCAGGATTTGGTCATAAATTAGTTAATGGAGGAACTAATGATTCAGTTCATGTGTGTTATGTAGTTTTAGAAGGTTTTGGACGTCATTCACTTGTATGGCTTCTGTGTGCTGCTGCGTAGCTAGCAGGCAGTTTAAGAACTGGCAAAAACAAGCACAATTGAAGTAATTGATCACTTAAATAAATCAACTTTACTGTGAGTAAAAAGGTTTATTGTTCATTTGGCATTGCATCCAGACACTAAGTAGAGATATAATAGCAGATTTAGTGTCACTGGTAAATAGTAGTAAAAACCCTTCTCAAGTTTCTAATCTTATTTAAGTCATTATGGATTTACTTTTTTAATTGAATTTATTGATGCGTTTTTAAAAAGTCGTTAAAAATGAGTTCTTTGGCAGAGGAATTAACTATCTCAGTGCATTTCTAAAAGTCAATGCAATTGTGTATTAAATAAATAAATGTAATGCTTTCAAGGGATTTGTTAATTATGGTCTGTAATTAATTAATCTTTTTGTTCTGTGTTTGAAATAGAGGATCAAAGCTATCAGTCTGTTTGTTTTTATTAATTAAAGTTGCAAATAAAAGCTTGATACATAAGGAAATAGTGTCTTTAAAATGTAATTCATTGTTTAAAAAGATGCAGTTCTAGTCGTTTACACTCTGCTGTATTTAAGAATAGTCGCAAGTGTTTCCTGCAACCTTTTGTTATCACCAGCAGGGATGAATCTTTTATCTAAATAGATGGAAAAAGAACAAAACTAAAAGCACCAGGGGTCACATGTACTAAGGGGTTATACGCACAAAAAACGTGCTGAGCCACCTTTTACGGTCCATGTCAAAAATGTTTAAATTAACGAATCTAAACTGTTAATCCGGTTTACATATATGTTTTAATTTGTTTGTTCTGATCGTGGAGAGATAAATCATGGATTCTGCTTCATTTAAATATTAAATGAGGGCGTGGAAAGGGACGAACAAGTCTGCGATTAATTCTACATGGATTGGGATGTACGAAGGAAAAGTGCCTAAATTCTAGATCTTCTGGATTTCAGTTTTCGGACATATACAGTAGAAGATCTACGAAGTTCTTAGTACATGAGGCCCCAGGGATCTTTATTAGGTGCTGTAAGTTAACACATAAAAACCACCAATCAATGGTTGAATCTTCAGGGCGTGACTGACGTTATTTTATCCCCGACAACTCATGCACGAGAAGAAACAACAGAAATATAAACAAATATCTAACGGTGACCTTCCTTCTGTTTCAGTCGTCCAGCACATAAAGAGACACAACATCGTGCTCAAGAGAGAGTTGGGAGAAGGAGCGTTCGGGAAAGTCTTTCTCGCCGAGTGTTACAACCTTTCACCGGACCAGGAGAAGATCCTCGTGGCCGTCAAGGTAAATGCTAAATGACATTTATTCCTAACTCAAGGGCGAGAAGAAGACGATTTGTTTCTCCCGCTCGCTCATCAATACATCCATACTTGGATCACGAATCGAACAGCTGATAATCTCGCCTTCCTGAAACAGATACGCCGTGAAACAAAAGCCACGGCGCTCGGATTCCGTCTTCCTCGCTGCCTCGCGTCCGTTTCCTCGGCTAATGTTAGCTCCGTGTTCCTCTCAAGACTTTCTCTGTAAGCAAAAAAGCTGGAATTACACACAAACCACCGACTTTCCTCGGGAAACGTCCGGCCACCCAATCCGTCCGTCAAAGAAAAGCTTTCTTTGCTGCTGTACAGTGAAAGAGGATCTGATTGGTGAAGAGGTTCTCATTAAGAATACATGACCTGTAAGAGACCCCCCCCCCCAACACTCCACCATCCCTCCACTCTATCCCCCACTTCCTTCGCTTCACCTCTAACTCCTCCACCTGCAGCACTTTCCTAGCATCTTTGTTTAAGCGTCGTCTCCAGAAGCATAAACAGGACTCGCATAATTGCAGTGTAAACCTCGGTAAATCTGGCCGCACGTTGACATGATAATATACATTAATCATTCCCTCATTAGGGGGAGTCCATTGATTGAACTCCCATAATTCTACAGGGTTTCTTTTTCCAATTAGCTAATGTACCATCTGCGCTGGCCGCGCCACTGGTCATCCTGCCATCTCTCTGCAGATGTCTCTCGCTCCTCATCTGCGGCATCAACGACTCGAATCGCTCATTGACGAGAAGCAGAGGAGTTAAGTCGACGATGACATTGCTTTTACTTATCTGTCGTCTGTTTATCCTCACGACCGGCGGACGCTCCGAGGTTTAGGACTCGCTCCAGAGACCGACACGAGCAGGAATACGTGGAAATACTTGGAAGGAAATTTAGCTTTATTTTAAAAAACATAATTTAGGCAAGTTTATTCATTTAATTTTCTGTCAAGACTTGTGTCTGTGGAGGTTCTCGTTTATTCAAGTCATGGTTATGCAAGTGGTTCAAAGGGAGTCAACTGGGCTGTGTCTCAAATCGCATACTAGCGTACTCAAAGTTAGTATTTTTAGTACGTTAGTGTGTCTCAATTCTTAGTATGCGAAATTTAGTGCGGCATGCACACTAAATTGGCGTACTAACACGCCCACAAAACTGAGCATGGTTCGATGGACACTAACCACCCTAAACAGCCGCCATCTTAGTGACGTTTTTAACGGAAGTTACGTCATATATAAATGCATATATATTCATATACTTACAGGTGTATTTTCAGCAGCAGTAGGAGGATAAACACGTCTTCGCTGCTGATACCTTTAATATCTCGCAAATATTTCGATTCTCATATTTTTTCTTTATTTCTTTTTCCAAAGTTGCAAAACGTGCTGCCAGCAGGTGGCGGCGATAGCGTTCAAACAGCTGGTTGAAACATCGCTAAATAGTAGTAGAAGAAGAAGCTGTCATCTGATCTCCGGTTAGTGTGTAGCAGCAGAGTTTTATTTGAGACATACTATCTGTGGAGAATTTGCGTACTAGTTAGTACATACACTAAACTGATGCATACTAACTTCTAGTATACTAAGAGTAGTATGCGATTTAAGACACAGCACTGGACTGTGTAGAGTTCTTCTTCAATTCAATATCACTATCAAGACTTATTCGCCTCATTAAAGTTCTTTAACAGTAAACACACTTAAGAGGTTAAGATGAAGGTGTTTTTGTTTCCTGAATTTTTTTTGCTTACTTTTAAAAACAATAACACTGGTTCTGTGTCGGAGTGTCACTTTTACAGTAGTCGAGGCTTTACAACCGTTGCGTAACCGGTTACATGGGTTATGCTATATAAGAACTAGAGGGTTCTAGTCGGTTCTGTCTCTATTCAAACACCTTCCAATACAATTGATCAGATAAAATTGTTTTTTTCTTCAATAAGTTATAGTCAACCAAACAAATACTTCATGTAGCTTCTTTCACCGTGTTTTTTAGACTATAAGGTGCTTTTAAAATCGTTTATTTTCTCAAAAATGGATAGTGTGCATTAAATCTAGTGAGCCTTGTTTATAAATTCTGTTTGTGCTAAATGACCTCCAACCGATTTTATGTGGTACACAGCGCTCAGAAATATGTGTAAATTATTTAGTATTACTTTGGTAAGCTACGACGATGCACCTGGAGACTCCCTAGTGTAACTCCGCCGCATTGCAATGCTTCGGAGTATTGATTCCTTCTTAGTCAGGAATCTCACAGAGTAATTGGAAGTAAAACATAACAACGCAAAATAGTTTTAATAGTAATGAGACATGAAGTGAATTTCAAACTCAAAGCTAACAGTCAGGCAGTCGAACAAAATGCACCTTATAAGCCGGGGCACCTTATAGTCTGAAAAATACAGTAATACTGTACACCCCTCATAGATACCTATACTTATGGACATACCCAAGTACTAGAGAGAAATATGCCACTCACAAAGAAAAAAAGGTTAAGTTCCATATAATTCTGTATCAGTTGAAATTAACTAAAGACATAGATGTCCTTCTTGACGCAAGTAAATAAATCCTTTTTTTTTATTTTAGTTTTCTCATAAAGTATTGTTGCCTCATCATAACAACAGGGATCCTTGAGGTTCTTTTAGTGTTTGATGAGACATGAAACATAATGTTAAGAGTTCAGATAATTGTATGAACTCTCGACCACACTTTCATAGAACCTTGCAATGTCTCGTACACTTATATTATCAATATATGTTCGAGTGGCTCAGATGCCACTTCTCACAAGGATCCGTCTCAATGTGTCCTTGGGTGAGAGCCGTCTTTTCACCATCTGTATGAAATGTTGGGACTGATATTGAACATTACAAATAGGGTTAAAAAAAAGACAACATTCTGTTACTTCATAAGCCTTAACCACAACATCAACATGCCAAGATCAGCTACTTTTCAAGGCTATAACATAAGAATCAGATTCTGAAAAAATTGGTAAAAATTGGCAACTTTTGCAACAGGTGTAGCTTACTATAGACTTGTACCTAAAACCACCTCAGCCAAGATCAAGACCCTTCCAGAACCCAAGGGTGTCTGGACCATGACTTTTACAAAGACCAAGACGTAAGCATTAAAAAGCAATAAACCATAAGTTGTATGAGTTTAAGAACTATATTACGGGTTCTAGCTACACTGTATAAATTGTATTTGCAGGTTGTTTTTTCACCATCAGGTACCTCGACCGTAAATCATTTCAAAGTTTATTTTCGCTCGGATCGATCGTTAATATCTGGCATCGACCTAATAGGCTTTTTAAGTGATATGTAGAGTCAGCAGCTTGCTTGGATACTGCTTTCTTCGGGCAAGTCCAGGAGAACTCAACCAAGACCAAGAGAAAGTCTCAAGTGGAAGCCATTGGTTTTAGCACATCAGAAGGTTTTAAGACACAATTTCAGGGTTTTCTTTACCCATAAAACGACACACACTGTATTTGCCAGACTATAGAAACACATTACCCAGTGAACAGCACATTACAAGGACCGACATATGTTAGTACATCGTAATGGTCTCAGTGTTTCCTATTAATCAAGCAGTCGGTCCTAATGCAGAAGCAACTTTCATTCCTACCGTATATCGTCCACCGAGGTGCCATTGATCACACACACACACACACACACACACACACACACACACACACACACACACACACACACACACACACACACACACACACACACACACACACACACACACACACACACACACACACAAACACACGCCCTCTCCCGTCCTCGTACACCCCACCGTGTGTCATCAATCTTAAACACCTACACTTTCAATAATGCTTCCTCCTCGCATGCAAATGTGACTCACTACATTCCTGAGCGGGAGGACGTTGATTGCTTTCTATTTGTCGGGGGAGCCCGAAATGCTCACAGCGCCGATGAATAACGCGGCAATATTATGACTCGTTGCCCGAGAGTGAATGTAGCGCCGAACACATCGTGTCACTTGGGCAACAATGGATCGTACAAAACTTGCCAGGGCAGACTTTGAAACAGTAGTACTACTCAGGCCCGGATACCAGACTAGATTGTTGCAGGGGTCTTCAACCAATGGGAGGTCCTGGTCTGATGGACTCCACAGGACCACCTGCAACTGAACATAGTCCAAATAATGAAGAGTCTATATTAGGATTATATTTTGTTTAAATAAAATCCAGAGGTTCCAGACCCATTTTTGAGTCATCGATTCGATCCATCGCCTTTTACTTGTTCCGCAACAGATTACTTTTTAATGAATCATAATCTCTGGGTGCTTGAAAACATCCTGACGAATGGAAAAAGACTTAAAACAATTGTTTTTTACACTCATTGTTTGATTGAGTTTTAAGATGAGATGAGATATTTCTTTATTTCTCTTATAGTGTAATTTGAGTTGTCATCGCGGAAAGATCACGAAACAAATGAAACATACAACACACATACTTAGAAAATTTAAAAAAACGAAAATGAACAATAGTACAAATGGAATAAAGTAGAAAAGTGTTTGTCTATTTAAGACATTATATGTTTTTGTTGAATAAATTGGGCAGGAAGGAGCAGATGAATCTCTACTTCCTGCAGCACGGGTGAATAATATTTGAATATTTGTGTTCATTTTGAACCAATAAAACTTAATAAAGATTGTTCCGGGCCACATAAAATAAATCAGTTCTTGAGACCGGGCCTGTATTTTGACATGTTTTAATGGCGTGATTTTTACATTTTACTATTACTATTAACAAAAAAATACTTGTAGCTATTTGTTTTTCTGGATTTAGCCACCATTGGGTTCAGTCTTTATGCGCAAGGCATTCTGGGATACCATTTACTACCAAGAGAGGTCCCAAAAAAACCTAAAAAGTGAGGTAGCTACAATCCTCACACACGTATTGTGACAATCCTCGGTCGTCATGGGAACGCAGATTTTAAGCTTGAGGAAAGAGTTTAATGGTTTAATAAGGAGATTAATGGGATGGGCCCTGAGCCTTTTAGATCAGATCTAACTGGTCAAGTAGGTTAGCAAATAGCCCAAACTAATCAGGAGAAAACGGACCCAATTTATGAAAATATTAGCGTCATGTTTTATCTTTGCGGCTGCTTTATATGTGTTAATGTTTGACGATTTAAATGTATTTACGGTGAACATAAGTGTCACAAAATGCATCATTATTATTAGATCCATGGTTTATAATGTGATATTTTAAAAGATATGATTGAATTGTTATTAGTCAATAAATCAAAATGGCTGCGTAATAATCTCACGGCAACACAGCAAGAAAATTCTGCTGAGTCAATTCCTTTGTTATAAAAAGTCGTCTCCAGATGTCATTCTTTCTCCTACATGGGTGTGATATCAAGTTTCAACTTCAGATTTACATTTATTTCTATTGTCTCCGGGCTCGAATTACAGCAACATCACCAACTAGATTAGTTTGCAGGGTGCACGGGGGGGTTGGTTTGAGAGCCGAGGTCTGGAGGTCACTTCCGTCTTCTTCTTGTCAGGGTCATGACTTCTTCTTGTCCTTTGGACTTCACAAGCTCCTTGTGTGTGTTGTCGTCTGGCAGATGTACACACAAGGTGAAGGGAAATAGTATATCCATGTCATATACAGTAGGAAGACCATCAATTATTCATGGAGGACAACAGTCTATTATTCGCTTCTTTAGATGTGAAATGAATACAGAAGATGTTTGGGTTTGCATCCCCTCTCTTTCATCCTTTTAAATCCTGGGTTTATTGTTCATAATCCAAGTCTTGATGTTGTTTACCTGAGGGTCTGTTGTGCTGTTTACAAGGTGACATGTGGAGCCCAGCGCTCGCATTATGAAATGAACTCATTAATACCTTCTTTTTTCTTTATTTTCTCTGCATATGTTCAGACGCTCAAAGAGGCCAGCGAGAACGCCCGGAAGGATTTCCACCGCGAGGCCGAACTGCTGACAAACCTCCAGCACGAGCACATCGTCACCTTCTACGGCGTTTGCGTGGAGAGCGACCCGCTCATCATGGTGTTCGAGTACATGAAGCACGGAGACCTCAACAAGTTCCTCAGGCAAGGCTGTTTACCATCTTAACTGTTTCTGTCAAAGGCTCCGTCGGAGCGGCTAATAAAGGCACCTCATTTTAAAAAATGTGCCATTTATGTCTTTTTCTCACACGAGCCGGTGATGAGTTTTTATCGCCGTCGAAGGTCGACATCTTTTCTTAATATTCATCCGCAAAGAAAAAAGCAAAAGGACAGGAGACAAACAAACGGGTGATTGAGAAACCACATGTTCCCGTGCAGGGCTCACGGTCCGGATGCAGTCCTGATGGCAGAGGGCCAGACCACAAGACCTGTTGAGCTGACTCAGTCCCAGATGCTGCACATTGCCCAGCAGATCGCGTCTGGAATGGTCTACCTGGCATCCCAGCACTTTGTGCACCGTGATCTGGCAACCAGGTACGCCACTTTGATCCTTGAGACCTTGAGCCACGTCCTGTTGATAACTATTCATTAAGTCCAAAAACAAGTTGATAATGCACCTTAACAACAACCACTGTTTGACCTTCATCTTCTCGCTCAGAAACTGCCTGGTGGGTGAAAACCTGTTGGTAAAGATCGGAGACTTTGGAATGTCCAGGGACGTCTACAGCACTGACTACTACAGGGTAGGTGTATGTGTCGAACTCTATTCTTGCCACTTCTTTTTACAAACCTTTCCCTACTGCCTGCCCGCATGGGACCCTGGCTGCTGCCCCTTTGCATGATGGGAATGACGGGCGGCTATTTGTTACAATTTAAGGGGATCAATTGGGAACATTTTTATAAATGAATCATAACTACTATACAGTAGCTTTGCAACAAGATTGTTAGAGATGTACTGAGTTTAAAGATATTTCTGCCATGTCGTATAAATATTTATACTCTTAAAATGATCCTGTTATTAATGATGATGATGATATTAATGGGAATATTCTGTGAATGACAGATTTTGGCTGTAAAAAATGTGCAATGAAGATGCCTTGATATGATTTATTTTTTCTGTTAAACTTCTTTACCTCCACAGGGAATATATTTGTTTTGTTCTGGTTGTAGACAATTATTTCCTGTCCAATGCTAACAGTTAGCCACATGCTAAAGGCTGGTTTTGCCAAACAGTGGTTAATGTATTTATTTAAGTAATACAAACAACAACAAATGACAAATAAATATCAACATGAATATTACGTTTTAAATGAAGCTCACATCTCTATCACACTTTGGACAACGTATTATTATGTCTCCCTTCTAACCCTGACCCACAACATTTTCCTTAAATTGATGCAGATTATAATCCAGAACGAACCGTCAGGAAAGCTTCTTGATTTTGGAATACACCTTACACATACCAGGCATGAAAGTTTTCAAAAAATTGCTGAACAGAAATTGTTTTGTATTACTTGGCTGCAGTTGTAGGTCCTGAGAACTTAATTCATTGTTAGGAAAGATAAAGGTGTAAGTTTTTCCTTTTTAAGGGCATTTCAGTGTCTTTTTGTGTTTGTTTTTTACAAAAAGATGAAATCTTTCTAGCATAACCACACCCACTCTGTTGCGATTGGTCAAACATAAAGGTTTGTCACTGTGTGTGATTAATCTAGGAAGTCTCCACCTCCAAGGGACTTGTTGTATAAACAAAGCGGGGTGTGATTACAGCTGGCTGGAGGAGGAGGGGAGCCATTATTACGTCATAATGGACACCACTCTTGTAACCTCTTGTTCGCTGAGATTTCCGACGGAGGATAACTTTATAAAGTAATAAGTTCAAAACATGGTCATGATGAGATACTTACTGCATCCTAAAGGTTTTAAACATGAGTGAGTGAGTCAGGAGATTCGATATTAAGACAACTTTTTCATCTTTCAGTAAAAAATATAAACGCAATTGAAAAGTCTTCCAAGAAAGTCCATAAGCGTGTTGAAGCATTTATTAGTGGTGTAAGTTATTCATGAAACTGTCAGCACTGTTTTGCTCGTGATTTTTCCCCTCAATTTCTTTCATAAATATGTCTATTTATTAGAAAGTTACATTTGAAATTTATATCCGAATTATATATTATTTTCATTGTCAAGGCTACATATGCCCTATGTGAGACAGAGTGATTAAAAGAAAATTAAATATCAAAATTAACTTAAATAAAAATATCAATAAAAGTGTCTCTCTAACCTAATTCAACAAATCATTTTGTTTTTAAAACATAAAGACTTGATAAGGACGAGTGAATGACTTGTGACGGTTCAGAGTCGTCACGTCTCCCTCACTAGAGTTGTGTGTACGCAGCTTGAGCAGCTATGTATGCAGTAGAAAATTACAAAAACACAAGTCAGGCGAGGATATTTCCCCTCTAAAAAATTGCCAACAACGCAGTCTGTCTGCGAGGGAACGGACGAAAATCGAATAAATCAAACAGCATGATGGATCGTCGCCGGTTCAACTTCCCTACCTGTGACTCACCGACGGCAACAAGAAGGAGAAAACATTCAATATTAAAAAATGTAGATTTTGTCCTTTATCTTGATGTTTACCGGCATTAATATCCGATCTTAATTATTTTTACAGATTACATGTATTTGCTGGAAAAGGTTTAAACTGTTAATGGGCAACTAACATAAAACCCAACTCTCCTGACTCACTCACATGTTTCAGATGTTGAAGTCGCTCATCATGACCATGTTTTGAACTTATTACTTTATAAAGTTCTCCCCCGTCTGAAATCTCAGCGAAAGAGAGGTTACAAGAGTGAAGTCCGTTATGTTGTAATAACGGGGTCACCTCTCCTCCAGCCAGCTGTAATAAAACCTCACTTTGTTTATACAACGAGACCCTTGGAGGTGGAGACTTCCGGCATTAGTGATGCACAGTGACCACCCTCAACGCCTGACCAATCACAGCAGAGTGGGTGTGGTTATGGTAAACAAGATTTCATCTCCAGAAAAAGAAAGAGTTTTCAGTGGGCGGGGCTTAAGATCATTTTCTAATGTAAACATTTCAATGGAAAGAGAGTTTTGTACAAACAGACATATACTGATGATACAATAGAGTCCAACATCTATTTAAGACACACTTAAATCTTTGATAAATAAATAAAATTTCAATTATAAATCCGTAGAAATCTTTTAAAAACATCCGTAACTACCTGCTTCGGAATGCGATATATAATGGAGGAGGGCATCGAGTGGAAAAGTTAAAGATGTAAAACGATCTGGTTTGATTCCCTTCATCTGCACCTACATCAAGAATCGACTTCCCGTCTTTTTCCTCAAACGTCCCTTTGACTCGATTTAGAAGGGTTTATTTATAGCGGCAAATTAAATATTTAAAAACCACCTGCTCTTATGAATCTCACAATGACGACATAAAGCAAACCCCCCCCCCCCCCCCGCCTCGCTCCCCGCCCCAGCTTCAGCTATAGCTAAGCTCCGAGGCTGTCGCCATGGCAACGGATGAAGGCAGCGGCGGTGAACCTCTGTGTCGTAGCCAGCGTTTCTAAGGAAAGAAAAGTAATCAGAGAACTTAGTATTCTGGGATAGTAGGAGAGAAAAAGAGATGAAGGAAGAGGCAGGATACCGGCGCAGATGAAACAAAAACAGGAAATGAAGAGAAAGTTAAATGAGAGGAGGAGAAGATGGCACCCATAAAAAAAAAAAAAAAAGGAAAAAGGGGAAGAGTTGCTGATGAAGGAGAATGTTTCAAGTGACAAGAACGTCGGCAGCATGTGTGAAGATGCTCCAGGATAGATAGGTAAGAAGATTTAAGGAGGGAAGGAGCGACGCAGTCATGCTCTTGCGTCAAACCGGAGCGAAAAGATGAGTCACACAGGATTTCATGCCCCCCCGGTTGCCTACGTGGACGTGTGAGTAGAAATAGATTTGGAAGGCGTGGGATGCTGAGACGTCACAGACTCTCGTTACACAATGAAGCTGACAGTAGACTCGTCAGAGCGACACAACGTGAACACACACACACACACACACACACACACACACACAGGAGAGGACAATGTCTTCATTAGACCGTCACGAGGAACTCGGCGCTTCCTACACGGGTTTACGTGGGAGAGAACAAACACATGTTTGTCTCGAGACAATTGCTTCTACTCGCACATGTGTACTCGCTGGTGACGCCAACAGAAACGCTTCTATTATTGTTTCTTTCTTATCTTGTGTCTTAAGGAGGAGCTTGTTTAATATACAGTCGTCCGGTGGCAGAAGATCTGAGGGCAAATGTATTTACTCTCGCTTTCACAGATGACTTGTCCAGGGGTGATGAGGTTTCAAGAAAGAGCTGGTGATGTTTCATGATACAGCCGATGAGGTTTCATGATACAACTGATGAGGTTATATAAAGGAGCTGGCAATGTTTCATGATACAGCCGACGGTGTGTAATGTGATAGATGATGAAGTTTCTTGTAACAGCTAATAAGCTTTCACGACACAGCTGATGATGTTTCATGATACAAATAATGAGGTTTCATTAAACAGCTGATCATGTTTCATGAAAAAGGCAATGAGGTTTCGTGTAACTGCTCATGAGGTTTCATGATACAGCTGATGAGGTTTCTTGATACAGCGAAAGAGGTTACATGATACAACTGATGATGTTTCATGATACTGCTGATTAGGTTTTATGAGACAGATGTTGAGGTTTCATGACACAGTTAATAAGGGTTTTTTGAGACAGACGATGAGGTTTCATGATACAGCTGATGAGGTTTTTTTGACACAGCTGATGAGGTGTTATGAGACGGATGATGATGAGGTTTAATGATACAGCTGATGAGGTTTCATGATACAGCTGATGAGGTTTCATGATACAACTGATGAGGTTTCATGATACAGCCGATGAGGTTTCATGATACAACTGATGAGGTTTCATGATACAACTGATGAGGTTTTATGATACAACTGATGAGGTTTTATGATACAACTGATGAGGTTTCCTGATACAGCCGATGAGGTTTCATGATACAACTGATGAGGTTATATAAAAGAGCTGGCAATGTTTCATGATACAGCCGATGGTGTGTAATGTGATAGATGATGAAGTTTCTTGTAACAGCTAATAAGCTTTAATAAGCATGATACAAATAATGAGGTTTCATTAAACAGCTGATCATGTTTCATGAAAAAGGCAATGAGGTTTCGTGTATCTGCTCATGAGGTTTCATGATACAGCTGATGAGGTTTCTTGATACAGTGAAAGAGGTTTCATGATACAACTGATGATGTTTCATGATACTGCTGATTAGGTTTTATGAGACAGATGTTGAGGTTTCATGACACAGTTAATAAGGGTTTTTTGAGACAGACGATGAGGTTTCATGATACAGCTGATGAGGTTTTTTTGACACAGCTGATGAGGTGTTATGAGACGGATGATGATGAGGTTTAATGATACAGCTGATGAGGTTTCATGATACAGCTGATGAGGTTTCATGATACAGCTGGTGAGGTTTCATGATACAACTGATGAGGTTTCATGATACAGCTGATGAGGTTTCATGATACAGCTGATGAGGTTTCATGATACAAATAATGAGGTTTCATGATACAGCCGATGAGGTTTCATGATACAACTGATGAGGTTTTATGATACAACTGATGAGGTTTTATGATACAACTGATGAGGTTTCCTGATACAGCCGATGAGGTTTTAATGATACAACTGATGAGGTTATATAAAAGAGCTGGCAATGTTTCATGATACAGCCGACGGTGTGTAATGTGATAGATGATGAAGTTTCTTGTAACAGCTAATAAGCTTTCACGACACAGCTGATGATGTTTCATGATACAAATAATGAGGTTTCATTATACAGCTGATCAGGTTTCATGAAAAAGGCAATGAGGTTTCGTGTAACTGCTCATGAGGTTTCATGATACAGCTGGTGATGTTTCATGATACAGCCAATGAGGTTTCATGATACAACTGATGAGGTTTCATGATACAGTTGATGAGGTTTAATGGAACAGCTGATTAAGTTTCATGATACAGCTGCTGAGGTTTCATGATAGAGATTATGAGGTTTCATGATACAACTGATGAGGTTTCATGATACAACTGATGAGGTTTTATGAGACAGATAAAAAGGTTTCATGATTTAGATAATGAGGTTTCATGATACAGCTGATGAGTTTTTATGATACAGTTGATGAGGTTTGATGGAACAGCTGATGAAGTTTCATGATACAGCTGATGAGGTTTCATGATACAACTGATGAGGTTTTATGAGACAGATAAAAAGGTTTCATGATTTAGATAATGAGGTTTCATGATACAGCTGATGAGGTTTTACTTAACAGCTGATGAGGTTTCATGATACAGCTCATAAAGTATACAGTAGCTGTTGAGCTTTATTTAATTTGTCCATTGTTTTTTTGTCCTGATAAAAAGTTGTTTTAATGTCAAGTAGGACGAACAGGCAGGACTTGTTCTGAGTGAAGAGGAAACATTGACACTGTCAGCGGTAATAGAGTCGAGACAACAGAGTTTGCTGCCATTAATGCCGACAGCAGAACAAACCGACTTCTTAAGGGTAAAAAACAAAAGCCAATTTTCCTGTTTGTGTTTCCATGGTAACACAGAAAGGAGTCTCTCACATTTAGAGCAGTGACATCACTGGCCAGAGGTCTGATAATGTCGACCGCAGAGCTTTGTTTGTTCTGGACAATTATTTTGGGTTTTTAAAACGAACAACAGCGAGGAGTCGATCCTAAACTCATGACTAACAAGAAGTAGGTGGAGTCGGTTATATAAGCCCCTCCCACTTACGACACTCACAGCCTTGCCCACAATGGTAACCTCTTTATTCAGGATTTAAGTTAAGAAACAGAACTGATGGAGGAGGAGGACGACTCATAAATAGTAACTAAATAAAAATACATTTATTTGATTTATACATTAAATCTAATGAAGTTTTTTTTCACATGTATCTAAGTAGATCCATTTTGGAATTTAAAGTACATTAAAAATTAACTTCAAGACCCCAGTATTAATATTTAAGTCCTTGAGGAGAAATGATAACAGACGGATGAATAAAACAAAAAGACTAATGGCTCAGACTCCATTCATGCATCAGCCAATCAGAAGAAGACGATTTAAGGCTGTTTATGTTTTGATAATATATATAATGAATGGCTTTTTTATAACATGAACATATAAGATTATATCGTGACAATTATATTTATATATATTTTGATGTCATACTCAATTAATTGACTCTTTTTAAAATTAATATGAGGTTATGGTGTGGCAAACATGCTTTTACTTTTAGATAATATATAATGAATGGGACTTTTTGTACATTCAACTATGAGATTATATTGTAAGTAAGTAAGTCATTTTTATTTGTATAGCGCTTTTACAGACCAGGGTCACAAAGCGCTTAAACAATCAAAACAATATTCAATAAAGTATATATTTTAAAGATCAAGATCAAATTGATAACACAACAGGAGTTCCAGAAAATCGCAAACATTTGTTTGTATTTTGATATAAAATAAAATGAATGGACAGTTTTTATATATATATATATATATATATATATATATATTTTACATTTTTATATTATATACAATTAATGGACCCTTTTTGTACGTTATTATATGGGATTAAATTGTGGCCAACATTTGCTCATATCTTGATATAATACTGTATATAGTACATTAAAATATAAGTAAGTAAGTAAGTAAGTAATATTTATTTTTATAGCGCTTATAAGATTATATTGTGACCAACATTTGTTTATTTTTTGGTATAATATAAAATATTTTGACTTTTTCATATTAAGATATTTGATTGTATTGTGACTAACATTTAAAACTTTCTTTTTTTTCATGAAATAATTTACATTTTCTTATTTTACCATCATAGCAGACAAAATAGTGTCTGATACAAACTTAATTTAATATTTTCAACCGCATTAAAAAAACGTATATTTTGTGGATATTGATTTAAATCTTTTTTCTTCTGAACAATCAACACATAATTTCCACAAGCACTGCAACAGTTTCAGACCAATTACAGTGTAACACAGCAGCGTTTAGGCCGGCGCCGACAGCTCCCCTGTTAGCAGCGGAAAAAAACAAGAGTCTGGTTATGAAGAGTGAAAGCGACACAGATCGTAGCGATATGTTTCTCCAGGCGCAGCATGTACGTGATGGCTATCTATGTGACTGCACACGTTTTATTAGTCCATTAAATAACCCCCGGACTCGCAGAAACGGGCCCCGGCGCGAGAACCAGGCCATTAATAACAGGCATAAAGTTGTCGGAATGGACTGAGCTATCTGTGGCGCGCACTGGAGCGAACATCACTGGATTCATGCTCGGAGGTCGGAGGAGACGGATCAGACAATACACTCTCAGTCACTTTGACTTCAGGAGATTAAAGAGCGTCTGCAGACTTTTCTGACCCTTTTTTTTTTTACGATATATATGTTTGGACGTACTTTGATTTAGGTTAGTGTCGTCCTGGTGCTTTCCATTCATGAGTCAATGTCCTTAAGACCACTTTCATGCTTTCAGGGAGACATTATAATACGTTTGATTTAAAAACATCTGTAGTTTAATATAAAATTTCACCTCATCTTATTCAACTATAATTAATTTATTATAAACTGTGACTCTTTGATTCGCTATCAGCTTAAAAGTGTTGTTTTTTTAAACTCAAACTAATGAAATATACGTGGATGATTTTGTCGTCGTTGTGACGTCCCTGGTTGTGTGTTTTTTTTTTAAAGGTGGGAGGTCACACCATGTTGCCGATTCGTTGGATGCCTCCTGAAAGCATCATGTACAGGAAGTTCACCACAGAGAGTGACGTGTGGAGTCTGGGAGTGGTTCTCTGGGAGATCTTCACGTACGGAAAACAGCCGTGGTACCAGCTCTCCAACAACGAGGTACAGCACTCGTCTACACTCTAGAGAGAATAACCGCCTTTAATTCATATTTTATCTTGAGAATGTTGCGATAAAATGGATCTGTTTCTATTAATCCATTGTTTAGTGGGTTTGGTTCAAAAGTTACAAATTAAATTTTAATTTATTTAGTCAAAAAGGGTCAGTTTGAGGGTCATTACCATGATTTTTTTTTATTTTTAGCACCAAAAAACTTTGAAAATTATTTTCACAATTTCATTTAACCTTTTATTATTTTACTAGTAATATTAAAGTAAAAAAAAAAAGAAAAGTAAAACATTATAATAATAGTAATAGATTTTATGTCAATTCACCTTCAAAATTCTCATCACTTTTAAAATTTACAGCACAAAAAAACCCATTAAAATCACGTACTACAATAAAATAATCACATTTATATCACATAATAAAAATGAAAAAAAACAACACAATATACTACTGTAAATGTAGAGTTGCGAGGGATAACTATAATTTAAAAAACAAAATAATATTGTTTTTTTTAGATTTTTGCCTTTTATGTTGCTGTTAAAATGAAAACAATTTTCTATTTAAGCTATAAAAAACAAAATTTCAAAGCCAGAAACATCAACAACGTAATATTTTTCATAGGTGTAATGCCTGTAGATATAATACAAGTATGTAGTGTGTAAAAATTCCTTCCTCACTGAGTAAGTAATAAACAGCTCACGGTGCTTAACCCGGTTTCCTTAAAGCTCTTCAGGGGTTGCAGCCTTTCAACTCCTGCACTCAACCTGCTCTTAAATGTCAGCCATTTTTCTGACCCCAACTCTGGTTACGGCCTCTCGCCGTGACCCGACTTGTTTCTTCTCCGACTCCGGTTTCATCCGGGGTCGACCTACGACCGGCGTCTTCCTCTTTTCCCCGAACCGGGAAGAGTTTTTCAAACAAGGTTGTCAAAAATGAACGACGACCGCCGTCGAGAAATTCCAACATTATATAACTAACATTTTAAGCAGTTTTTTTTAATATTTAACCCAAAACAGGATTCAAATTTGGAATAAAAGGAGAGGATATAATTAAAAACGAATATATGGAATATGAAGTTACAACAAGGAATAATTATTTTGGGTACTTTAGGGTATTTTTGTAGACAAATATACAGCATCCCTGGATCACATAAAGGTTATAAATTCTAGTCAAAAATCCATCAAACAAAAACAGGAAAAAACTTGTTTTTCAGTTTTAAGTGTTCTCAGTTATGCAACATACACCCCTGTAGATTTTTTAATATCCCCAAAAATATTTTTGGGAGTTTATATTCATTTGTATTTATGTCGAAGCTTATAGCTCTATGACTTTGGAGTGGTGTGTTCAGGGTTGCCGCGAAACGTAAGATCCAAGTCAAGGTTAAAAAAACAAATGTTGTCATTATTATCAAAATGAGCACCTCATGTATTGCTACTTATTCTGAATACACAAAAAGACACTACAAACTGGAGTTGTCACCAGACTTGAGGGGTTTTACGGGTTGACTTGAGTGTTGTTTTTGCTTTTTAAACTTAGTTAAGCATATATTAAAGTCCCTGAAATACACATAAATTGTTAGGTCACCCAGAATTCTAATTCTACTCACCCTCATGTCGACTGAAGGTTGGGAGAATTTTCAGATTAAGCACGAGCTCAAATGTACGTCCATATAATAGTTGTAACCGCAGCTCAATTTTCTTTGTTCAAAATAACACATTTAAAAACATCCAAATACCTTCATACTGCTCGTCTGTAACGTCCATCTTGTATTGAAGGCTTGACGTAAGAAATTGTTCTAGAAAAGATTAAATAAGTCTATATTTTAAGTTTGTTTAAAAGCAGAAGCTAAAAGGCTAAAAGGTAAATATTGCGCAACCTCCCAGTGTAGACAAAAGACATAGATTTCTAAGTAAGTAAGTAAGTAAGTAAGTAATATATATTTATATAGCGCTTTTCGAGACCAGGGTCACAAAGCGCTTTAACAATCAAAACAATACTCAAAACAGTACATACTTCAAAGATCAAGATAATACTGAGAACAACACAGGAGTTCGAGAAATTCAAGGAAAAGCCTGAACAAATAGAAACGTCTTAAGATGTTTCTTAAAGGAGTCAGTAGACTCCATCAAGCGTAAAGAGAGAGGAAGATTGTTCCAAAGCTTAGGAGCAACAGCCTGAAAAGATTTCTCTCCTCTGGTCCTGAGCCGTGTGCGTGGAACCATAAGTAGATTCTGATCCACAGACCTCAGAGCCCGAGCTGGGGTGTAAGTCTGGATCAGATCAGTGATGTAAGGAGGAGCCTGACCATGAATAGCTCTGAAAGTAAGAACCAGAATTTTAAAGTTGATCCTGAAAGAAACTGGAAGCCAGTGAAGAGTTTTAAGGACCGGAGAAATGTGAGTTCTTCTACTAGAGCGAGTCAGAATTCTCGCTGCAGAGTTCTGAATCAACTGCAGGCGAGACAGCTCCTTCTTGTTAAGACATGAAAACAAACTGTTACAATAGTCCAGACGAGAAGAAACAAACGCATGGATTACAAGCTCCAGATCATGTTGTGACAACATTTTCCTAAGTTTAGAGATTTTTCTCAGTTGAAGGAAACAGTTTCTGGTCAGTTTTCTACAGTGTTGAACAAGAGACATGTCTTTATCAAATACAACACCCAGGTTTCTCAGGCTCAGTTTGACAGACTGACCTAAGTCACCCAAGTACTGACTCAACCCTGGAATCGTATCATCAGGAGCAATCACCAGAGTTTCAGTTTTGTCCACATTAAGCTGTAAAGTGTTTTCACTCAGCCATTGTTTGATTTCTAGCAAACAATTGACTAAGCTGTTCAGCCTTTGGGGCTCAGTTGGGTCAAAAGAGCAGTAGAGCTGGATGTCATCAGCAAAAATGTGATAAGAAACATCTGGAAATCTCTGAATGATTTTACCAAGGGGAATCAAGTACAGCAAAAACAATAAAGGACCCAGAACAGAACCTTGAGGGACTCCACACAACAGATCTGCCGATTCAGACCTCATTTGATTGGCAGATACACTAAAACTGCGCCCAGAAAGGTAAGATGAGAACCATTCTAACACAGACCCAGACAGTCCCACTTCATCCCTTAGTCTTCTCAGCAGGATCTGGTGATCAACTGTGTCAAAGGCTGACGACAGATCCAAGAGAACCAGAACAGTGGATTTACCAGAGTCAGCCGACATCATGATGTCACTGGACACTTTCAGTAAAGCTGTCTCCGTAGAGTGATGTTTACGGAAGCCAGACTGAAACTTCTCATGGATGTCGCTCTGATCCAAGAACAAAGACAGCTGCTCGGACACCACCTTCTCCAAGATCTTGGACAAGAAAGGGAGCTTAGAAATAGGCCTGAAATTACTGAGGTCAGTTGGGTCTAAGCCTGGTTTTTTGAGCAGAGGCTCCACAATGGCATGTTTAAATGCATTGGGAAAAACCCCTGTGGAAAGGGAGAGGTTCACCATATTGGTCTCAGTTAAAGTTAAAAGTTCTTTAGCAGAACAAGATGTGACGTCATCAACATGAAGATTAAAGTCTCCAAGAATAAGAACAGATTCCATCTGAATAATGGAAGATAAGAAGTCACTAAAGTCTTTCAAGAACATCGCCGCAGGACCAGGCGGACGGTAGATTGACACACAATAGAAAGGTCTTGTAGAACCAACCAAGATCATCTGAGACTCAAAAGAAGTGAATTCCTGTGTCTGAATCACTTTGCAAGAACAACTCTCCCTAAAAACAGTAGCAAGACCTCCTCCACGACCAGAGAGGCGAGGCTTCCCCAGGACAGCGCTCCCTACTGGACAGAGTTCGTTCAGATGAATAAACTCTTCCTCTCTCTGCCAAGTCTCAGAAAGACATAATAAATCCAAATTAACTCTTGTGAAAAGATCATTAAGAATAAAGGATTTATTAGTAATGGAGCGAACATTAAGAAGTCCCACATTCAGCACCGATGACGTCACTGACGACGCCGCGTCACTGACAGGCGCGCAGAGCGGGATCTTTTGAAGCGAACAGCGGTCACGTGGGTACCAGCTGTCACTGAAGTTCAACTCGGTTGTAAAAGTCGAATTAAAGAGAGGAAATGAAAAAATCTTACCACCTTTCGTTGAGGTCTGGACAGACGGCAGCGCTGATGTGTCGTCACACACAGTGAGAGGGATGTCGATCAAACACCGATGACGTTCGATGACGTCAGAGTTGTTCCGAGCGATCGCAACTGCGCGTCTCATCCTGACCTGAACTCCAGCCCGACTCGATCCCTTGTGGAAATCGCCCGGTACTCGAGAGATCAAACGATATTCCACAGAGTCCGAGTCGATGAGAAGCGGAGCCGGAAACACGTTCACCGGACGTTGGTAACGGTCGCGAGTGAAGTCCTCCATCGACTCTCTGATGTTGAAAAGAGCATCACGATCATAGATCCGAGATGCTTGAAACATATCTTTAGTGATATGAGCATAATATCCGGACAAGTAGTCGTTAAAACGACTGTTTTTGGCAATTATTGCAGGAGCTCACGTTTCAAGCAGCCGATCAAAGGCTCACCGGAAGCGGAAGTCTGTGTAGCATGTTAGCCTTTTAGCTTCTACTACGAACAATCTTAAAATATAAACTTGTCTAGTTTTTCTTCGGAACAATTTCTCTAGTCGAAGCTTCAATACAAGATGGAGGTTACAGACGAGCAGTATGGCAGTATTTGGATGTTTTTAAGTTTGGAGGTTAAAAGCAATTGAGCCCCGTTCGCTACAAATAGACATAGTTGAAAATGAGTGAAGTTTGAATTTTGCCGTTAACCATCACTTTAACCATACCTTTTAGGAAAGCTAAAATAAATAAATAAAATACTTACACAACGTTGCATCAGACGACCTTAAAAAGAGGACGTGTTCGGGTAAAAGAGGGGGTACGGTCGCCTCACCTCATGTGTTTCATAAACTGTGTCAGTTGGAAAGAATATTTAGTCCAAGAATAAACTGAAACCATTGAATTAAAGTTTAAAATCCTCTGAATCCTTTATGGGTTTTTTTCTGAGGGAAGTCGCCTCTAATCCATTTATCCTTTTTATTGCCACAGAAATTATTAAAATAAACCTTATTTTTAATGGAAAATATTCCTGATTTATATAAAATATAATTATGTGAGAGTAATTTTCCAGCTCATAGCAGTTGTTCTCAAGGTTCTTCTCGAGTCATGTGCAGAAGAAAAAGAGTCGATTCAGTCCAAACTAGTGGCAGATTTTCTCGGTCAGCAACATCATATCAAATGATCTTCGTGAAGGTCTGAGCGGGACCGACGACCAGCTCCGGTAATTGTTTCAGAATGACATCTCTTGACAGGTTTATGGAGCAGCAAACTGAAGACTGAATGTTCCATCTGCCTCTAAACGGAACGTCTTTTGTCGCAGGTGATCGAGTGCATAACTCAGGGCCGGGTGCTGCAGCGCCCCAGGACCTGTCCCAAAGAGGTGTACGACCTGATGCTGGGCTGCTGGCAGCGAGAGCCACACATGAGACTAAACATCAAGGAGATCCACAGTCTGCTGCTCACACTGGCCAAGGCCTCGCCGGTCTACCTGGATATACTGGGCTGAACTCACCAGTGTGTGTGTGTGCGAATGTGTTTGCATGTGTGTGTACGAGAGTCGACGAATTGTGCGTGAAGCTACCGCTACACAGGAACTGAAGCTATTATCCAACTTTTAAGGCAATCACGGAAGTCCCAGGAAGCTCCTTCTCTTAGTCACCAGAAAAAGCAGGAGTGATTTATCGCCAGAGAAAGAAAGAAAAAAAAAGAAAAAAGATTTTCACTTCTTCAGAAGAGCTTCGGAGTGAACGGCTGATTACGGGGAATTAAAATGAAGTGACTCACGGCGAGCGGACGAAAAGACTGTCGATGTAGAAAGTGTCGCCAGGAAAACACGAGGAGACGCAGGATTTCTGGAATCGTTGTAAATACAAATGACTAACGAAAGAGATGGTTCCAGGAGGCATCCGTTTTTTCTTTTTGTTTTCTTTTTACTCTTTGTCCGTCGATCTGATTTGTACTGTCAAGAGTGTATGGATCCATAACAAGTCAATCGAGTTTCTCGTGGTCGATAGTATTAATATAAACAAGTGTACAGCTTATAGACAATAATCTTTTTTTTGTTATTACAACCATTAATTTATTTTCCTGCTTGTCCACATGCAAGTGTGTTAGAAGGTTTTTAATCTCTCGCGAGGATGTTTTCACGAAATACATCAAAACACATCTAAGAGAAGATCTACAGCCTGAAATCTATTGTTTTAAATCTCAATTTAACTCTCCAGAGCTCACATCCGTATACAAGAAGAGTCTCCAACACAAGAGTGCTTTGACATTTTATTTATTTTTTTATTGCTCAAACTTTTAGCCACATTTCGGGAGGATCTTCTCACGATATTCTCCCATTTCAATGAAAACACAATCTCCAGAATGTCAGCGAAAGACTTCTACAGCAGCTTAAAAAAAATCGAATTATTTTACAAACTTATTTGAATTTATATACAAACAATTACGTTTGTACATGGCATTAAAATATGACACGTTAAGTAAGTACTGATAAAGAAAAAAACGTTAAGCGACCGTAGACATATGAGGACGTCTCTTTAATTTGTATTTTCTTTCCAAAAATTAGCATTCAAAGATAAAAGTCTTTCTTGAAACACAAGCAAACCAAAAATTCAATTTTAACCTCACTAATAGTCCATATTTCAGCTCCCGATGTAGCAATTAGTTGAGGTTCTACTTATTTTATGACTAGAAAGACACACATTCAAGTGTTTCTTGAACATCCAGCACGAACAGTTGAAGGTTCTCTAAAGGAGAAATGTACGACCAAAGTACTAAATGGTTCTCTTGGCTCGAATTAAAAAATGCTTTTACAACACATGGTAACATGACACACGCTAAGAAGTGACAGATGCTGCACTCGTGATGTCAAGCGCTGGTGTCGGAGGTCGATTGATTCCTCCGTCCGACGACTGCACGGGGAGTAGATCAGTCGGGATGAGCTGTGGGGACTAAAGGTTGCTAAGGGACGGTTTTTTTCTGGAGTGGTCGGTCGTGGCGTAGAAGGTGTGGTTCATCTGGTCAACCCGTATTAAATCACCGAGGCGTTTCGGTACTTAGACGTCCATGTAAACCACAATCGGTGCTGGACACACAAGCATCTTTACCTCCCGCACCGTCCATCCCACCATCTCAAGACACTCAGGGAGGGTCCGAAGAAGGAAATTGAATTGTGCATGTTTTATTATTTGAGCGGTGCAGTGCTTTAGTCCGGCCCTGGCCCTCTGTAATGGTGTAATGTATATTTCATTACAGGCTAATGGGCTTCCATTAGCACAGCCTCCTCGCAGACATTCAAGACTTATTGTTTTATGGCCGAGAAGAAAGAAAGAAGGGATGGATGGAGAGAAGAGAAAACATGACGAAAAAAGCGAGGGGAGAGTCGCAGTGGAAGTGGGAAGAAGTTACAAATGGGTCACGAGGAGAAAAGATGAAGGAGAAAAGATACAATCAGAGCGAGGGTCGGGGAAAAAGAGGTGTTAATGTCCTCGGGGGAGAAAGTGAGAGTGAGCATCCATCACCGGGCGAGATGGCAGATGTTCTCCGAGCTTCGCACTCTCGTAGCATTCTGGAAAAAGAAAACATTTTCCTAAAGCATTTATTCGCCGGCGGTTCACAAACGGCTTCAGTGGGAAATAGACTCGTCCCCAGAAACAGCTCGATTCTGCCTCTCGGGTCATTCTTTCCGAGGGTAGAAGATCTGCTGTCCAATGTTCAGAAGACTTGAATGTGCGGACTGAGGTCACTTCTTTAGTCAGAGGAAAAAATCCTCGTCATGGGTCAACAATTTTTGTCATTCATTGGCTTTTTAATTTTAAAGGATCAACACTTTTAAATGTCAAGTCTTGGCTCTCTTGGTGTTGAACTCAAGAGGAATCCTGGAGATTATTAGAACAGATTCTTATTGATGAATGAAATCGATGCTCTCGACCCCGTAACCAATGGTCATGGCCTCCATGGCTCCTCTCTGACAGGGGAACATCCCCATAACACTACAAGTAAAGAACCATTTAAAGAAGAAAAATACATTAAATGTTGCTGTAATGATTTAATTATCATCCGTCTGTGAAAACTTAAAAACAAAACATGAGATAAAACCTTGATTTTTGGACAGTTAATTCAAGATAATATCAGAATAATTGTTGGCGACAAGTAAATCAGTATTTATTTAGCATTTACTTTTATTAAATAGCTTCATAACATCTGGTCAATCACTGACAAAGCGCTGTATATACTCGTGGAGAGGTGCATGTGAGCGAACACACACTTCCTGTTTTTATTTGACATATTTTCTTCTCTCAATGGTATCGAACTCACAACCATCGTTCTGGATAAGGACAGTTTGTCGTATGGAATTTTGTGAGAAAACTCATTTATTGACAACAGCACTTGATGGTATCAATGTTTTTATGTTTTGCATTTTTTGATTAACTTTTATTTAATTTATAAAAAAGTATTTTGTACATTTCTTTCTATATCCAGTTGCCTTTGCAGCGACAAAATGAAATTGTTTGGTGTGTTGAATTCTGGTCGTATATACATGTGTGTGTGTGTGTGTGTGTTTGAGGGTTGGACCGGCCCTCAACTCGAGCCTGACCCGGTGTATTGTACTTGAGATGTAGTGCTGGGCGGCATGTCACTCAAACTCTGTTTTCCTCATGTGGGTCGGCGGATCTCAGTTGTGTAAGAATCCTTGTTCATATAAAACGCACCGACATCCCAGCAGAGAAGCAACATTATTTAAAGCAGGGCTTTTTTTTGGACCAATTCTATTTAGGCATTGTTTTTTTTTTGTTGGTGTGTTATGTCTGTATCCCCGTCAGAAATGCTACCACATGGAATTTACTAGAAAAATAATCATTTATATTAGCTGTACATTGTGTAGTAAAAGGTTTTTTTTTTTATTATCAGACATAAAAAAAAAGTCCTGGACTTCCCCTTATTTTACTCTAGTTTGAAGGTTTATCAGTACAATATCTTGACATGTCAGTGAAATATCCATTTTTTTTCAAACTAAAACACCTTTTATAGTCAATAAAACAAAAATAATCCAAATTAGTTATCTATTTCTGTGTGGTCCAGTAACAAACGCCTCATGGATTGGTACTTTTACTGACTGGGGTTGTTGGTACCACTGACTTAAACGACTATTTTTGATTTTTTTATCACAAAAATGTCCCCCATTTTTTTCCAGTCGACGTACATTAGACTCCATGACGACCGCCCAGCACCACACCTGTTCATATGTCCACACTGCAAAACTACTGTCACCTGTTCTCACGTGTTGCCGGTTCAAATATATAATAACTGTGCAATAACAGGGCAGCGCGTGTGTGTGTGTGTGTGTGTGTGTGCACGGGTCAAAACTGTGAGACACAAACGAGTGCAAATGGACGCCTCAGATGTCAAAGAGAATGTCGGAGCGACACCTCCGCCAGGCCGCGCGTGTGTGCGTCTGTTGTGAGTCTTTTTCTCTATGTGTTATCGTTCTGGACTGCTGGACGCCGCTGTTGTTTTGACACGTTCTGGATCAAAAAGTTTGCTTGTGATGTCGACTTGTCAGCACAAAAAAAAAAAAAAGAAAAAGAAAAAAGGAGCTTTCTTCAGCTTTCCTAGCGAAAAAAACTTTTTTTAATACAACTCCAGAGACGGTTCTGAGACAGATGATTAAAAAAGAAACAACAAAAAAAAAAAAAGCACGGACAGACGGACGCTCCGGAAAAAACAACGGAAGGACTGACAATCACAGACTTCTATCTCTCTCTTAAAGTGACCTACTGTACCATCTGTTCTTCTTCTATGCTGCCTATAATGTACGTGATAGTCTTGAGTCTATAGAAGTGCTACTTTTTTCTGTTTTGTAAAAAATCCAAGAGAACTAAACATGTACAAATGTCAATAAGCTGCTGGAGGAAATGTCGGTCCAGATGTCGGGGCAGAGAAAACGTCTACCTGAGTGAGTCTAATACACGAGCTGACACACAGCTGCCCTCTGGGGATGTGGAGGGATGCTTGCACACCCCAACCCAGCCCTCTCTAAGTGTTCCAGATGGACACCGGAGTGAGTCAGGAGGGATGGGGTCTCGCCAAAACCCCCCTAGTTCAGATTCAACAAGAGGAATTGATTTGTTGCCACCGTTCAGAGGCCGATGATGGACGACTTAGACCCGGTCGTGATGGACTGAGGTCGGTTCCGTCGGCAGATGAGATTTATGGAATCGTTTTTATTTATCACTCCTCAACTGCCCCCCCCCCCCCCCTCCTGAGTTCACCCAGGTCCACGCCAAGCTGGGATCCCAACAGTTTCACCCCCCTCAAGTCAGGTGACTCGTGGTCCTGGATGGATGGACCTCATACCTCTGAAGTCGCTTTTTCGTCAGTCGATGAAAACATCTCCAAAACTAAAGAATTTATGTTGGGTTTTTAGTGTCTTGGTCGCCATCTTCTATGACTTTGAGTTAAGTTCTGAGTCTGTGATGGATGACGGAGCTCATGACCCTCTAGACACAGAGAGACAGAAGCTACTAGCCAAAGGAAAACTCTTTATTTGCGTCCCATGTTTTGTTGTATATTAATCAGGAAATTAAAACTTAATATCTCTGTCGTTCCACAAAATCGGTGCCGTTTCACACAAATATTGATTAATTGTTCCATTTTCGAGTTTTTTTTTCATCAGATGTAATCCAGCTAGCACTGAAATTAACTAGCTAAACTAGTAGCATTCAGTTTGAAAATGAATGTTTAAGTTGAACAAAAAATGAAAATCTGTCCCTATTAACATGTATATCTGCTTATATTTGAACTTAATTTGGGCAACAACAAAAAGATAATACTGTGCTTTAAAACAAATATTTCTTAAAATTAAAGAATTTGTGGTAAATGAGTAAATACAATGTATTTAAAAACAAAACATTTTAAATGTATGAGAATTTAACGTAAGTAAAATGAGTTCCTAAACTTGAATAACAATTCACGATATCGACCGACTAATATTATGTTAAATTCATTATTTTGACTGTTACACGACAAGAAAGAAGTACTTTCTAACACACTTCTAACTACTTTGCCTTTCAGTTGCAAGAGAAACTTACTGTTTTCACACAACGTTGACTAAAAAATAAAAAAATCAAGAGTATTTTCTATCCATCAGGCGATAATGGGTGGTAAAGTTAAGCTTACTAACAAAGAAAATGGTAAATAAATGCTTGAGAACGTAGTTATGGCGGTGAATTTACTTTAAGAAACAGTGTCTTTGTAATAGCCAGAACAATATGTGTTACATGTTTGTCTTTAGGAATCCATATGAGAAATTGTACTTTAAATTTAAAAAAAAGGATATTATAAAATGTGATTCATTAAAACGTGGTTAACCATTTTAATTTAGAATTAATAGTTCATGTTCCAGACACAGGGAAATAGTTCATGTTCTTAGGAAAGCTGACCTGGAGTCGACTATGAAACTCTTCCACAAACACTTTTGACTCTTCTTGACAGTTTTACATTTTGAAGAGCATCATGAAATGAAACAACAGGCGCCGGTTTTGTGGAATACTCAGACATTTATAAATATTGAAAAACACTTACTGGTCACATAAACAAACATTTTCAAAGTGTCTCCTTTAATAACTATTACCCAGAAATCCCTCCTGGCTCAGGTCCGTGCGTCAGTGTTGTACAGTGAGATCCGACATCATTTTCGGGCACAAACGAGTCTGCTTCGCTTCTTCTTTCTACTCTCTTGTTTTGCCAGGTTGAGGATCAACAAAAGATGTACTCGATGTTTTTGTCCATCCGGTTCATGAAAGGTTGAAGAAAATGTTTTTGTCGGCCAAACATACGATATCTGTTTCTTTTTCTTTCTTTTTTTTCCCAAAGACATTTGAAGGCGTTTACGAGACGTTACAATCTCTGCTGTGCTGGTGAACACACACAGCTACACACAGCTACACACAGCTACACACAGCTACACACAGCTACACACAGTGTACAGTCGACTCATGATGCCTCATGATGGAAATGATTTCTCTTTGAATGTGGACGAGCCTGTCGTGATACAATGTAATTAATAAAAACCTTGTCATGTCACATCAGAACCGCGCGACACGGACCATTTTCTGATCGAATGAATTTTTTAAAGGATGACGAGCGACTGATCACAGAAAGATAGATATCGATTATAAACACCTGATCAACTGAACTGATCGATGATGATCATCTCCAGGGTTTTTTCTTTATTAAATCTGCAACTTAAGACGTGGAAAAAATGATTGAAGACAATTTAAGTTTGTATTTTTTGGAGGGATTTTCTTTTTTCTCAAGAAATGTTCATTTTCACTCCTTTCTCTGTTCAAAAATTATAAGATAATATAAGATATTATCTTATAGTGGGTTAATTTGTGTTGTTACAGCTCATGTTCTCAGTAGGAAAATACTAAAAATATACTGCACATAGTATTAATATAATAATAATAATAATAATAATAATAATAATAATAATAATAATAATAATAATAATAATGACAACTATTAAAAAAGGAAACAGTAAAAGTGCAAAATACGTAAAAATAATAAAATATTAAGGACATTTACATTCAATTTTTTCCAAACATTAACTTTTTTTTCAGAAAATATAGATTATACAAACCATCTGGGAATCTAATCTTTTCAACATTTGCTTTTTCATCCCAAGTTTTTTTTCTCGTGACTTTAATTTTCCTATTCGCTAACTGATCCTCCATTTCTGAGTCCGTAGCAGGAAGTGAAGGTAAAGTGGGCGGGACCAATAAGGGCTGACCAATGAGAAATGGTTCTCATGAAAGAGCAACGGTTTCTCTGCTCCGGCATTGGTCAGCAGCCGAAGCGAAACCATAAATCCCTATAATTTGATGAACTTTTGCAGCATTTGAAAAATAAATACAAAACTAATCACGACACTTTGGCAACAACAGTAGGCGAAGAATAATGCTGCGGCCAATCATCAAAGAGGGGAGACGAAAACTATGATAATCTCATTATCAGTTGCTGTTCTTCCGTTTTTGAGTTATTTTAAATGATTGACAGACGGAGGTTCAGTCGGCAAAGATATGTTATAGTAGACTCTGGAGTTTTAAGTCCGGAGAAGCTTCGCCTAAAGCCTCTAATTCCAATTTAAAAAATCCTTTTATCTCTTTAATTGAGGTTGTTTTGTTCTCCAGAAGGTGGAAAGTTGATCCGACAGGCGGAGAATTAAAGTCATGTCCTCCAGGATCTCGGAGAAACCACGGCAAACTCAAAATGAAAAATGCCAATTTCTGGAAAAAAATCTCTAAAGACCAGAGAGAGAGAGAGAGAAAAAAAACGACAATAGCTGTGAATCAGTGTCTCCAGTTGAGGGTTGAGTTAAATATTGTCTTCTGTCTCCTGATTCTATGTCATTATCTCGCTAAACAAAGCGAGTGCGAGGAAACTGCGAGATCGACGGAACCCGAGCGAAGACGAGGACGAGTCGCTCCGTCGTGACGCCGGACAATTAGAGGCGTTGAAGGCGACGAACCAAGAGTTGCACCTGGTCAGTGACATCATCACGCCGAGGCTCACGTGTTAACAAGCACCTGCTGCACATCCATGATTATAGACCCAGAGACGCCGTCAGTTGTCAACACATGGTGCGTGTTAGGAAGAGTTCTTACGCCGATTTAACGATTCAAATGTGGTTTTTATCACGTCTGAATGTAGTTTATTAATTTTCCTAAGGAATGAGGCGAATACTTTTACTGTTGTCGAAGAAACATATTCTTAAAATGGTGGATAATGTTAAAATAAATGAATAAATATGATTAAATAACACGTGTTTTCATTATTATCAAGTTACAATTAACTAAAATTCTGTTTTAGTTTATTGTATATTCTTCATATATATAAGAGGTCTTTGTTTAAATAAGAATTTCTATAATTTTTCGTTAATACTTTTCAGGGTATTTCTAAGGTGGCTGGAGAACGCAAAACACATTTTCTACTTATTTTCCTTCTACCTTCTATTACTACTTATTCTACCATTTCGACTACTACTAGTTCTACTACTACTTATTCTGCTTCTACTTTTACATGTATTCAAAAAATTCAAACTATTGAAAAATAATTACACAATCTCATTTACAAACACACAAATAGGTTATACATATATATATGTTAAATAAGAATATTAGTTCAACTAAATGTCTTTAAAACGTATTTTTGTACAATCCAGCCACCGTATATTTCCTGTACCACACAAAAGAAAACACAATTTAAAATAAACTTGAAATAAATGTTCACTCAGCACCACATCTTGACAGAAAGAAAACAGAAATGTAGAATTTTTTGCAAATGTATTAAAAAAGTAAAACTTAAATATCACAGTCATAAGTATTCAGACCCTTTGCTTTGACACTGATATTTAACGTGTTTCTTCTGATCCTCCTTGAGAAGGTTCTTCTCCTTCATTGAGTCCAGCTGTGTTTAATGAAAGTGATTGACTTGATCAGGAAACACACCTGTCTAGATAAGACCTCACAGCTCACAATGTATGTCAGAGTGAGTAAGAATCATCAGGTTGAAGGAGCTGCCAGAAGAGGTCAGAGACAGAATTTTGGCTCAGATCTGGACAAGGTCAAAGAAGAATTTCTGCAGCACCCAAGGTTCCTAAGAGCACAGTGGCCTCCTTAATCCTTGAAAGGAAGAAGTTTGAGATGACCAGAACTCTTCCTAGACCTGGCCCTCCAGCCAAAATGAGCAATTGTGGGAGAAGAGCCTCGGTGAGAGAGGTGATGAAGAACCCAGAGATCACTGTGGCTCCAGAGATGAAGTGGGAAGATGGGAGAAAGTTCATGAAAGTCAACTATCACTGCAGCCCTCCACCATTATAGGCTTTATGGCATAGTGGCCTGACGGTAGTCTCTCCTCAGTGTAAGATAAATGAAAGCCTGCATAGACTTTGTCAAAAATAAGCTTCTCTGGTCGGATGAGACCAAGATTGAACTCAATTCTAAGAGGTATGTGTGGAGGAACCCAGGCACTGCTCATCACCTGCACTGACAGGACAACTGTTGCAATTGAAGGAAAGACTGTGGACAAGTATAGAGATAACCTGGAAGAAAACCTTCTCCAGAGTGCTCAGGACCTCAAGACAATGACCCTGAGCACACACAGCTAAAATAACAAAGGAGTGGCTTCGGAACAACTCTGTGACCAGAGCTCTGACCTGAACCCAACCGAGCATCTCTGGCCGCAATGAAACAAAGCGTGAGAAATATTGAAAGAAGTCTCATTACTTTCTGTACCCACTGTATATACAGTATATAGAAAAATTACATTTTTCTATTTCAAGTTTATTATAGACTGTGGTTTTTTTTTAGGTACAGGAAATACACGGTGGCTGGGTGGTAAGAAAAACACATTTAGTTGAACTAATATACTTATTTATAACACATATGTAAAACGTATTTGTGTGTTCGTAAATGAGATTCTGTAATTATTTTTCAATAGTTTGAATTTATTAAATACATGTATAAGTAGTAGTAGAACTATTAGTAGTAGTAGTAGAAGTAGAAGTAAAAGTATTAGACATGGAAGTAGAAGTCGAAATGGTAGAATAAGTAGTAGTAGAAGAAGAAAAAGTAGAAAATGTATTTTGTGTTCTCCAGCCACCTTAGAAATACCCTGAAAAGTATTAACGAAAAATTAAAGAAATTCTTAATTAGACAAAGACCTCTTAAGAGTTATATTCATAGTTAAATCTATAATAATAATAATTTTAAAAAAAACTATACAAAATATTAATATTTTAGCTGACACAAACATTTCTACATGATCGTTTTATAGTTTCACTCTGACCTCACAAGCGGAACATGAATAAAGTCTAATAAAATAATAATAATGAAAAATCTTATCTTAATGTTCAAATTTTTAATACAGCTAATTAATTGGGTATGTTAAAATGAAAAACTAAATTTGAAGGTGAAACTTTGGTTATGAATTTCAAGAGAACGTCGCAAACTGAAATGTCATCCAAAGAAAAAAAAAGATTTAAAAATGAAAAATGTCTCTTACTAAATGATAAAAACAGTGTCTTGGTAAATGACACTGGTGTTTTTGGGAAAGGTTTAGGACAGGCATGAATTCACATTTAAAAAAGCTGTAGTTTCTCGCAGATACCTGTGGTTATGTAAATATATGTTGCCGTGCATGCTTTGATACTAACACGGTGCTGGTAGAAAGATGGCTGTTGCAGCAGAGTACCAGCTGGTGATGAGGCCGTCGCTATCATTACAACAGCAGCGTTGAAAAAAAACACTGGACAAGAGAAATTATATTTGCACGGAAAAGTGATACATTTCCGACCTCATTTTCCCATTCTGGAGAAAGAAATTAATTATTTTGTGTTTACTAGGTTGATGGAAAAACTCCCACTGTTTAAAGAGCACATTTTCAAAAAGCGTCATTTATATTTATGAGGCGAAGATTTATGTTATTCACTTTGCTCGGCTTCCAACGTTTTCGCTGCTTGTTGCTTTGGGTTCCACATTCTGACGAACGACGAGGAAAGAAATAGGGTTTTTTTTCAGTTTTTTTTTTCCGAATACTTGCTGATCCAAACCTCTGCCAAAATTAGCAATCTTCCCGGAGGACGACATCAAAAACCATAAAAGAGAAAACAGAATGGGCCGTGAATATGAGTCATTCTTCATCTTCCGTCTCCTCCCGCTGCCGCTGCCGGAGTTTTCTGTTACAGTGGAAATGAACAGCCAGTAGCTTTATCAAGATTTATGAGCTTAATCATCATTGGAAATACAAGACACTTGTTTGGGCGCAGGAGACGCAGGAACAGGTGGAGAGAGGAGATGGAGCCGCTGTAGGGAAACAACAGAGAGAGAGAGAGAGACAGAATAGAACAAGAAAGAAAGATGAACTCTCGATATTAGCTGATATTTTAACGCTTTACATTTGAAAGTTCACCTCCAACATGAAAAATGGTAAAGCAGGAGAGATGAAGAGACAAGAGTCTGTCCATCACTTATATTCTTCTTAAAATTCACAAGATTTAAATATATATTCAGTAGCAAAACATGTGTTTAAAACCTCTGATTTATTTCTTTGATTATGTGAGTAAATCATTAAACTGCTCTGGGTTTAATAAAGAGTAAATTAGAACAAATTGACTCCCTTTGTTGCTAATTTAATGACTCGTAATTAAATTTAAAGGTTTTTAATTAATGTATCCCAAATTCCTGGTTTTTTTTGTTCATATTAATCTGGAACTAAAACTAACTTAAAAAACGAATGAACTAAAGATTATTGTGAATCTTATATAGTATTTTTTCGTATTATAAATAATGTGTTGTTTACAATCAAGAACAGGGATGGATCTAACATTATAAAAAAATTATTTATCTTTAAAAGAATGTCCCTGATGTCAGAAGGGACAGACGAGTACATTTTAGTTTGGTTCTGAATTACCATCTGGGTCCTCAAAACATTTGAAGATTCTTTTGGTGAGCGGGGGCTTCAGAATCAGCTCAAGTTTTTGTTCTCACATAAAGTGTGTTGTTACACTTAAGAAAAAAAATGCTCTGAATTAGATCTTAAAGGCTAAATAAGGTTATTGATTATATTGGAGTTTCATGTATTTTTTCCTTAGGGACCTCATTGTACACTGTGACTGTCGTTAGGGGCCGTCATTCCAAAAGAAGCAAGAAAGTTGTCTAAAATTTAATTGGAACTTAACAAATGAAGTTTATTTTTAAACTGACATTATAAAATAATAGTTATTTTATTGCATCATAATTAAGTGTACATCACATTTGATTATGACGCTATATTCAATTTTCTATTAATTTCTTCTGAGGTCTAAAAAAATCTAAAAAAAAAACAAATAGTATTTAATTTGATCACTTTTACAATTACAATATAATATGTTTTTAATTGTATTGCATAATCTTACATTGTATATCAAATTTGTTTAATAATGATTTATTTTTTAAATAAAGGATTTTTTTTTTACGAAATAAAAAATATATATTAAGTCCTAAAACAATAATACTGGAGTTACAAGAAATGTTTTTCACTATATATAATATTTCAAGTATATTCTACAATAACATTAGAGGGTTATTCTAAATTGTATTACATAATATTCGGGACCAAAAAGGTTTTCCAAATACTGAAGTGACAAGTATATACTATATTATACTATATATAAAGTATATAGTATTACAATATATATATTTAATATTGCAAGTCTAATTAGTACAATTTTATATGGTGGCATTACATTTAATTTTGTCATTTTTTATTTTATATGAAATATTTTTGTAAGTATTATTTTAAATGTATTTTGATGAAAAAAAAACTAGAAGAAAAAGAAAAGATTCCTATAAGTCCTAGAAAAAAAGCACTTAAATAAGTCATTAAGTTATATTCACATAATAGCTAAACTAGTAAAGAATAATGAAAAATAAGTTCAAATTCAATTGTTAGCTATAGCTAGCTGATCTAGGTCTAACATATGGGCTAAATGAGCTGCTTGGCAGAGGTCTACACCCTCTGAGTGCCTTTCAAGAAACTCAAAACATTGGTTGAACCATATGAAATGTGAACATGCAGGAAGTTGAAGCATTTATCAAACCCTGCTCTGGGTTTACGCCGGTTTAATGAGAATTCAAGCTGAGACGTATTTGATAAATGTCAGCCTTCATTATCCCGCAGCCTCCGCCACCTTTAAAGACTTTAACATCCGTCCGCGGAGCAGAAGCAACACTCCGTAAAGTGACTCGTGCAGACGTGTGTGTGTGTGCTTCTGCAAATTGGATCAAGTGTCTGCGAAGGTTCTGATCTTAATGATCAGATAATGAATCGACGAGGCTGACGCAGGCCATTACGATCGGGCCCCGGATTTGAAACGACGACTTGCTGTTTTTTCAGAGCCAGAGATGACGTTGAGTGATGGACGCTCAAGCTCGACCGCTAATAGTTCCTGATGCAGGAGCAGCGAAGGTGAAACCATCCATCGAGGGGAGGAGGGTTGGGGGGGGGGAAAGGGCAGGTCGTGGCCATCATAAAGCGAGTATTAAAAAAAAACCAAGCAGGCGCAGACAGTGTTGTGCGTCGGCAGGAGACGAGACAAAAACACTGGGGAGGATGATGCAGCCGTAAACCAGGGATGGGCTTTTGATGGAGTCTCAACTGGAGTGTTTATGACGAGGCAGCGCCAGCAGCATAATGAGTTGACTAATCAATCTTTCCTGCTCGCGCCACCAGATCAATACCTCTGTTTTGACATCCTACATTAAGCTCTAACTAATTGCTAAATTGCTAAATGCTTTTAGGAGGGAAGAGAAAAAATACATATTGGGAAGGATCAATAATCGCACTAGAGAATCTCCCGCTCGGCTAGAGATGTCTGGATGTGTGTTGAGGGGCCCGAGCGAGTACCTGGAGTATTAATTAATAAACATTTAGATGGGTTTTGTGTTTTAGGGGTTTGTGGCTGCGAGGAGTTGTGGTCGGGAGCGTCTGCGGAGTTGGGGTTTTGAGCCTCAGAGGGACCCTTACAGCTCTGTGGCTTCACCACCAACACACTGAGAGTCTTTGACGGAGGATGTTCACTTCATTAGCTTCACAACGTGTGTCGACTCGTGTTGTATTTTTTACACTTTCAGCACCTTCAGTGTGTTTTAAATCCAAGGGTTTTATGATTTGATATAAAAATGTTGGTTTAAAAGTGAAAACATTTCTATATTGATATCATTTTAGAAAACTTATTTTTGAAAAATTAATTAATTTTGAAAATGTGTATGCAATATACATTTGCATATTATTGTTTTTTGTGGAGGTTTCAAGACTTCATTTACTTTTTTAAATGTTCTTAATAATTGTTGGCCTCAAAATGAATTGAAAGAACAATTCAAAACTGGAAGGATTGTATCTTCACTAAAATGTTTTAAACTATTTGTTTTTTTGGTACTCAAAGTAAAATTGAGTAAAAAAAAACTAAGTTGAAATGATAGCATAAAGGAAAAAGACATGTGTGATAAAAAGAAGACAAAGAATGAAGAAGAAAATGAGAAAAGAGAAAAATAAACAAAAGTTGAGGTAGACGTGGTAGTAAAAGGAGAATAATTCGTACATAAGTAGTAGAAGTAGTAGATTAAGATATGTATAAGTAGTAGCAGAATAAAGAGTAGAATATGTAGTAGTAGAAGTAAAAGTAGAAGAAGAAGTAGTATAAGTAGTAGAATAGTACATTTATAACTAGTAGCAGAATAAGTAGTAGTAGTAATAGAAGTTGTAGTAGCTGTAGAGGTAGTAGTCAAAATAGCAGAATAAGTAGTAGTAGAAGTAGCAGTAGAAGTAGTAGTAGAAGTAAAATAAGTAATGGAATTGAACATCCCATAATATAACTTTTTTTTTTATCAACATGGAACATCGCATAATAGAACTGTATCTAGTACGATGGAACATCCCATAATAGAACCCCTATTTAGTTGTTGACAATTACTAATTTCAATGGTTGAATTAAACTTTTTTTTTTAAATCTTTATATTATATTACTCTTATATTTTCTTTTAAAATATAATTAACTGTTTAAAAAAAAACAAGTAATTCACAGCAAATTTCAATTTGAAATAATTTGATTTAAATATACAAAACAAATGAACCATTCACTAATCTGATGGCATTGAAATACTTTCATAGTATTTGGTTGAAGAGATATATTTAAAATGATCCAGATCCGCCATGAAAACTACAAAAGATGCTGACTGTGCAGGAATATGATACACAGTCTAGTAGTAACACGCGAGCGCGCGCACGTGAACGCGCAGTTTTAACAGGGTCAAAGAGGTAGGACTTCACCTGCGCGTTCACTTAACAACAAGAGATAAAAACACTATTTTCATCAATTTTTCAAAGAAGCTTCTCAGAGTGTCTTCTGGCTCATCAATCTTTAAGCAGGAAACAAAACAAAACGCCACCGAAAGTAAAGTGCAGGTGTGCGCGTGCGCGAGGATTCCTGTGGAGGACTCAGGAGCAGGAAGTTGTGGATGACAAGTAGATCATGATTGCTTCCCTCTTCATCATCATCATCTTCATCATCATCATCATCATCATCCATCATGACATCTGTTTCCCTCACGACTCACCGTCAGCAGCTGCGGCTCTTCAAGCACCTCCGGTGACGTCACAGGACTCTCCAGCAAATGTCACGTCGAGACACGTGCGTGGAAGAATCAAAGGGAACTTGAAATACAACAAGTCACACTGATGTGGGACGATGGTGGTTCTTTGTTAATGGAACAAAAACTTGTCATCAGGATATTGAATATTGAGTGGAACATTTCAAATTTTTGATTTTTTTTTTGTTAAAATATTGTTTTTTAATCATAATATTTATTTATTTTGGGGGGAAATATTTGTATTCAATAATTTATATATTGAAAGGTTCAATTCTATTAAATCATCAAAAAATGTATATATAGAGTTTGATATTTTAACTCGGAATGATTTGAATTAGTGATCAAAATAATTTATAAAGAATTCATTGAAATAATTCAACTTAAAATGTTGGTGAACGAGTGACAACACATTTTACTGGAATTAAACAAATATTTAATTTATAAAACGTATTTTTAATTTAGAATATATATATATCTTTTTTTAAAGCCATTCATTTAGAAAATAATCAATATTGAATTCAATTATTAAATAAAACGATTCAACATTTCAATACACAAATTATTGAATTCAATTATTAAATTAATATCATTCAACAGCTCAATAAACAAATTATTAAATTCAATTATTAAATTAATATCATTCAACAGCTCAATAAACAAATTATTAAATTCAATTATTAAATTAATATCATTCAACAGCTCAATAAACAAATTATTAAATTCAATTATTAAATTAATATCATTCAACAGCTCAATAAACAAATTATTAAATTCAATTATTAAATTAATATCATTCAACAGCTCAATATACAAATTATTAAATTCAATTATTAAATTAAAAATATTCTACTGTTTAATATGAATGATGAAAAATGATGAAATTAAAGGATTTAAAAAATAGTGAAATGCTACAATAAAAAAAATAAACAAATGACATATTTAACAATTAAAGAGTTAAATTCAACCTCTTTACATCCTTTACTTAATTATTGAACATGTTCGTTTCCCGAGCAGATAATTGTGGAAAGATCTTCCTCAAACCACAGAATAGTCCAACACAAGCGTCTGCAATTATGTTTCTTCTGGGGCCTCATTATACAGCCGTCAAACCAAAAGAAGGAAAAGGACAAATAAAGAATTTTCTTGATGGGAAAAAGATAAATAAATGAATAAAAGGACATTAAAAACAAGTTCTTAATTTGAATGTGCATAATTTAAATTAATTCATTTAATTTTAAGATTCTAAAAGACATTGAATATTTCATACGTTTTACCATTTGAAATAAAACACATCAAATGCAAAACAAGTGATATTATACCATCATTTAATTAATTGAATGTATTATTATTTTATTTATTTTAGATGTATTATTATTTTCATGTTTTTTTCCTCAGCTCACACCACGAAATCCCCACGTCATAAGCAAACATCATCATCCATGATTTTGAACATTTTCTTCATCCTGTCTGTTATTGAAGAAGTAGTCAAAGGTGGGGTAGGTGATCTTCAAAATGTTTATGAATTCAACCCCTTTTATTAAACACGTTAAGACGAACTGAATAGACTTTTTTTCGTACGCGTACGTTCCATAGGTTGTTATGAATCGTAAACGTTTTGCGTTACAGAATTACTTAAAGTTATGCCAAATTAAAGGTATATGTAAAAATGAGTTCATGCTCTTGTCTATCTATTTAAATGTAAAAAAAAATGTTAAAAAAGAAGGTTAATTATGGTATTATTTCATATTTTTAAAATCAATTTCCTCACACATGTATCGATCCAGTTCCGAACTCGCTGTCGACATCATCCAAATCGGGGATCGATCAACACAACCTCCGGTACACACAAGATTGTGTGTTTGTGTCGATGACGTCATGTGAGTGACTCCTGCAATCTTCACTATTGACTCCTGAATCGACGGCACGACCAGAATCCCTGCTTATCTTCCATTGACGAGTCGCCGCAGACGTGAGGAACCAACGTTGTCAGTCAGACTTAACTCTGGAACTGAAGGAAGACAATCATATTCCTAATTAGCAGAAGATCAAATATCCAACCCGGAGGAAATTGCAAGCCGCGGTCGCTCGACGGAACATCCAGCGATGTCCGATTAAATCTTGTAATTATGAGATTAACGGTCGTGGTCGAACCGTGTCAGGCGTCCGGCGTCCATACGTCACTTAAAACAAGTCAATTATTGAAGCCATAATCGATGGTGAGCCCGTGGAGAAGATCATGGACCGATCCTGTGGAGACCTGGTGTCACCGTCTGATGGTCACACGTGGACGCCCTGATGGAGGCGAGCCTGATGGAGGCGGACGGACTCTGATGAGGGTCACGGAGACGCCATTAAGTCCTTGACTCTCATTTGTGGAAGAGCGGGCGAGAGACATGGATGTAAGTTAAATACGGGAACATCGAAGACACAAAACAAACACTGTGAATAAACATTTTTTTACCCGCAATACACAAGCACATACACAATATTTATGACTCCTCTTTTTGACTTTTTCACAAAAACATCTTTTCTTGATTTGCTTGATTATATCACAGCTCAAGATGAAATACTGCCACCTAGTGGTCGGAGGTCACAGGTTTTAAAAAGAGCATAGTTCTTCGCATGGCTGTGTAGTTTTACTTCGTTAGGCTTCATAGTTTTACTTCGTCTAGCTCTCTAGTTTTACTCCGTGAGGCTTCGTAGTTTTACTTAGTGAGGCTTCATAGTTTTACTTCATCTAGCTCTGTAGTTTTACTTTGTGAGGCTTCATAGTTTTACTTCATCTAGCTCTGTAGTTTTACTTTGTGAGGCTTCGTAGTTTTACTTCGTCTAGCTCCGTAGTTTTACTTAGTGGGGCTCCATAGTTTTACTCCGCATGGATCTGTAGTTATACTTTGTAAGGCACCGTAGTTTTACTTTTCGATACTCCATAGTTTTACTTTGCAAGACACTGTAGTTTTACTCCAGATGGATCTATAGTTATACTTTACAAGGTTCCGCAGTAATACTCTGTGTGGCTCCATAGTTTTACCGGGCAAGGTACAATGGTTCTAATTATTACTAAACAAAACTGCAAAGTTTTACATTGCGAGACAACATACTATAGTTTTACTTCGTGTAGCTCCATAAATATATTTTTTTTGCAAGGTTCCATAGTTTTACTTTGCGAGAGTCCTTAGTAATAGTCTGTGTGGCTCCATAGTTTTACTCCGCAAGAATCCGTGGTTTTAATACAAGTGGGTCGGTAGTATTACTATGTGTAGGATTCATAGTATTACTATGCGTAGTTATACATTACAAGGCTACGTAGTTTTACTTTGCCAGGCTCCAAAGTAATACTGCATGTGGCTCTATAGTTTTACTCCTCAGGCTCTGTACTATTACTCGCTTAATTCATAACATTTTCTTGTGCACACTAAGTATTAAAATACCCGTTCATTGATATTGTCTTAAAGTCCTGATCCAGAGTTTTTTCTATATTCCATAGAATTCTAATCACTATAGTTTTTCAAAAACAAAGTATCAGGCGACAGTTCAATTTGTCGAAGTACCTCTTCCAAGGAGGTCATGTGACAAACTATATGTCAGTTTGCAAAATAATTCACAAGGTTCTGAAAGTGTATAAAAATGGATAATAGCGTCCATGACAGGACAAGAAACAAGACATTTTGATGGTGCTTTGAAGTTCCATCTGGATTTAGGAAGGTTTTGAAGGAACTATCGTACAGCTGTGTGGCGTCCAACTCCTACTTGCTAAAGAGCTAAACTCTGTTGTAAAAAAGAAAAAAATGACTTTAAAATCTATCGTGTTAAAATCATCTGTGCAAAGACATATCAAGTTGCTTTGTTAGTGATTCATGTTCATATTTCACACTAATGTAGCTTTTTTAGCTCAATAAAAAGGATGTTTTTTCATAGACATAAAAAGTGATTTTACAACTGAATCAAGTTAAGATTTAATTTAAAAAAACGGCGCCAACAACGCAACAAAACAAAGCCAGTGAATAAAGCAGAACCTCTTCTAAATGTTTCATCTATACATGCATTGATTTTTGATGCTTTTTGTTATTTCAATGCTCGTGTATTTCCTCTCAGAGACACTCTTCTCTTCCTGTCAGTCTTCTCCATTAACATTCCAAAGAGCTTTGAAGCCAAACTCATTCAGCCAGGAATTCACTCTCATTCAATCCCGGAGCCCTTTGCATCCATAACAACTCCGGGTCCGCCCGGATCCTTAAATTACCTCCTAAATCTTGGAGCAGAGTCACGGAACTGCTTCTCCCCTGCTGATGGGATTGGAAGTTATCTATTACCTCGACACGCCGGCTTCCTTAGTCACACCGATGCGAGCCAGGCCGGAGCAGAGAGTCGCTCTTTTCTGCCTTTTTCTGGATCCACGGCCGCTTTATTACAAAAGAAGAGTAGAAAAAAGTAGAAAATAGTTCATTTATCACCTTAACTGCAAGAACGTCATCCATAAGAAAATAATGTATTTCTGCACGAAGATCTCGGTGGAATAAAGTCAAGCTGTGTCCACTGAAAACACTGTTTTACTGGAGATTAAATCTTGTTTACCATCACCCACTCTGCAGTGATTGGTCAAACATTGAGGTTTGTCACCGCGTGTCATCAATCACGGAAGTCTCCATCTCCGAGGGACTCGTTGTATAATCAGAGAGGGGCGGGATTACTGCTGGAGGAGGAGTGAAGCCATTATTATGTCATAATGGACTCCGCTCTCGTAACCTTTCGTTCGCCAAGATTTCAGACTTTATAAAGTTATAAGTTGAAAACATGGTCATGATGAGAGACTTACTGCATCTTGGAGAGGAAGACTTTAAAATTTTAAACATGTAAGTGAGTCAGGAGAGTTGGAGTTTCACATTAGTTGCTCTTTAGAAATGTTTAAATGTTGTCTGTCTTGGAAATTTTTTGCTACTTTTTTACGCTTTTTTCAAATGTTAATCATGTGTGAATGTTTTTGCATTGGAAATGTATTTAAACTGAAGTAGAGGAAGATAAGTACGACAAATTCAAACTTGTTTTTCCACACACAAGCTGTCATGAGCCTGCACTGAATTTTAATGTGTAAAACTTTTAAAATTGTGTAAATGCATGGAGGCACCAGGCAGACGAATTCAAAATAAATAAACTTTCATTTATTTATTTTTATTCTATTTATTGTTTCTGTTTTTATTGTTTTTTGTTTTTTTTGTTTATAGTTAAGTTTTGAAGTAGTTCTAAGTTTAGTTCTCTTTTTTTACTTTAGTTTTATTTGGTTTACTCTGATTTTTGTCTTGCTTTATTTTGTTTAAGTTGTTTAGTTCTGTTTATTTTAGGTTTTAATTGGAATACCAAGAACACTGGAATATTATATTAATATTACTATTAATATTGTTGTTGTTTTATTATTATTATTGTTGTTATGTTGTAATTGTTGTTGTTTTTGTTGTTATTATTATTTATTAATTAGTATTAGTCGCAATATCATCTACTTCTCAACCGTAAATGGGAAAAGAAAGGGGTGATGTCATTGCAGTAACTGTCACTGACCACTGGTGGCGTTGCATTTTTGGAAAGATGCTCTAGTTTAAAATGATAAAGGAGGGATTTGTTTCTGCAAGTCATTTTATTTTACCGCTCCCCCTCCTGCCTTTAACGTCTCCGATATGAACGATGATCATATTGAGTTGACAGTTTCAGTCTTGAATCAAACCCGGGTTTGAAGCACATTCGAAGGATCTCGTTTTGACTTTTTACCTAATTTCATTCCTTCATCAAACCCCTCTTTTCTCTTCTCTGTCGGGGAACAATTCAACTCCCTTCAGTCCGACATCCTTCTCCGGCTGAAGACGCTTCTATTGAGGACGAACAAATCAAAGTTTGGGCTCAAATTATTGTCCGAGTGCTTAAAGCGTTTAGCATAGAGAAGTGGCCTCTGTGATGATGGACGCAACCAGAGAGAGAGCTCTGGTCTGAAGCACTTACATGTTAGTCCTTGTGTGTGTGTGTGTGTGTGTGTGTGTGTGTGTGTGTGTGTGTGTGTGTGTGTGTGTGTGTGTGTGTGTGTGTGTGTGTCACTGTCCTCCACTGTCTCCCTGGTGTCCCATCAACTTCATGTTAAAAGCTTCTGTGTATTTTCTGTGTCTTCTAAAATCTGTGTGTGTGTGTGTGTGTGTGTGTGTGTGTGTGTGTGTGTGTGTGTGTGTGTGTGTGTGTGTGTGTGTGTGTGTGTGTGTGTGTGAGTGTGTGTGAGTGCACTTGCTCATCCGAAGGTTATGGCTGGAACATTTGGCGTCTGAGCCTTCATGTCGCCTGACACACTGCAGTTGTTGAAGTGAGACACGTGGAATATTCTACAGGTTCAAACACCGTCTCCACTTCTCAACGCCTGATCAATTCACCCGGAGTGTGTCTGGCTTTTCTACCACAGAGACAAACACTCGGGTTAGTTTAGTTATTTGACCGAACCTGGTGCGTCTGTGTCTGGAGTCTGGCTTCAATGTTGAGGTTAATATTGAACAACACAAACTTGCCCCAATAAAATAAATAGTTAAGTTATTTCTTGACATTAAACAAGTGCTATAATACAAAAATTATTAATTTATTATCACAAATACCATGATAATTATATACCAAAATATATCATTTCCTCATTATTGCACGGAAATGTATTTAAAATAACAAAATCCTAGAGAGAATCAGCACCTCTTACAAATCCAAATTTCAAAATTAATTAATATATTTTATACATAATGGTTATATGGCGTTAATGGGAATCCAGATATACACAACAAAACAACAAAACACAAAACTTGCTGAAGATATGTATTTTGTTTTACTTCTTTCTTGTGTTGTTTCCTACCTTAATAAAAAAACAGAAAAAGTTGCTTCAATCAAACAACATATTTTCGATAAAAGAAAGGGATAAATATAAAAAATAAAAATAAAGAACTGAAACTATTTTATTCATTACGGTAATCTTGTTTGGTGTTTGTTCCATAGTATGAGGATTTGTTTTATTCAATCCCCAAAAAAGTTGCTTGATCTAAAAACTGTTCATTTTTTGTTTTTGTTTTTTATAAATAAAGTTTTGAAGTCGTTTTATTATTGAAACAATTTTTTTTTTTCTTGAAGCACCTTTTCATGAATAATAAAGAGACAAAAACTATTGTAGCTCAACATTATAATGTGTGTTTTTAAAAGATATTAAGACTGATGTTCTTCATATCAATTTATAACAACTCAACTGACAAACTATAAATGATTGGCAGGTGTGTCTTTTCTGATGGACTGAACGTCTTTCTGTCCAGGGTCTCTTCAGTGTCCACCTCTGAGTTTCTGGGACAGAGTCCAACATTCCTGCTCTCAGGTACCAGAGAAGACGTCCAGGAGCAAAATGGGTTTTCAACTCGTAGATAAATTAAAATGTCTGCGATGTCTTCACTTCGCGACTCTCTGGAGGGAAGACTGTGCACAAAACATATCGTGTTGGTGTGTGTGTGTGTGTGTGTGTGTGTGTGTGTGTGTGTGTGTGTGTGTGTGTGTGTGTGTGTGTGTGTGTGTGTGTGTGTGTGTGTGTGTGTGTGTGTGTGTGTGTGTGCGTGTGTGTGTGTGTGCAGCCAAAGCTTCCACTTCTGTGCACCAATGATAACCTGAGACACCCGCGAGAGGAAGAGGAGGTGAAGAGAGTAGAAGACAGGATGATCCATGAGGGAGGAAGAACCTGCTGGTTTTTTTACAAACTGATGAAAAACTGTATTAAAAATATTGAACTTTGAACGTCTCTGGACAAAACACGTCATGACAACTGAACAAAACCCTATCGTCTCCTCAGAGGGACTCAAATCTGATTTTTAAATGTGTAAATGTTTAAATATCTGTTAGTCGAACGGAACTTCTTGGTAATCCAGATAAAAACTTCATGAATGAATCGTGTGCATTTTATTTTTTTAAGACTATATCATGTTATTTAGTAGCATCACCGAACCGTTGAAGCTAGCATTAGCTATTTTGCTAACTACAAGAATCCTAAGACATTTCAAACCAGAACTATGTGGCTTAACAGTTGGTTTTCAACAGACGATAAACTTCAAAACAACCATTTAACTGAACGTTTACTCCCATGATGCCTTTCCACAAACTACTATATTTGGTGACAGCTGATTGGCCGCTACATCACTGTAGTTAAATGCTACATCTATGTTGCTGTGTCAAAAGTGGTCGACAGCTGTGATTGGTTGACTGGGCGGCAAAGCATTACAGGAGGTCGTTGTTACTGAGATGGAATGTTTGGAGTTTTCAGATCTAAATACATGTTTAACTTAAAAAATTAAATGGTTAATACTTTGTGGATCACGTTTATAGTGGGAGGTTTTTTCGGAATTGTGACGATACCAACGGTGACATCATCAAAGTGTGACTGATTCGGATTCGATCGTGTTGTAGGTTTCAGATCTACAATCGAGCAGTTATGTCAGGTGTCAGGTGAGTTTGATTACTACATGTTTACTAGTTCACTAGTGAGCATTTGTGATTCACAAGTTAACTAGTAAGATCTTCTTTTTTTTATTTAGCTAGTGAACTAGTAAACATTTACAATATGAAATGTGAACTACCGAACTAGGACGGTGAAGGGAGCATTCACTTATTAACTAGCCAACATTTTGGATCTTACTAGTTAACTAGTACAGTCAGAACACTCTATTAGTAAACATGTAGACTGTTTGTCTATTACTAGTTCACTAGCTTACTAGTAAGCCCCATTTTTAGCTGGACTAGTAAACTATTAACTGTATTACTGTTACTAGTTCACTAGTTCACATGTTGGTACCAGCCAGTTCACAAGCATGACCAAAAAGACTAGTTCACTAGTATGTATGTTGGCCTAGTTCACTAGTATTGTTAACCAGCATGACTACTTCACCAGTGGACTTCATTTAGATTTAACTAGTAATCATGTCAGAGTTTTTGGACCTCACCAGTGAACTAGTGTGTGTTTTTGAAACGTGATATCAAGGATATGGAATAAACCCTCTCTTGGCTTCCCATACCTCTTCCTACATGTTGACACCAACAAGAAAAACAGGGTCACAGCGCCCCCCGGAGTCATGGAGGTCAAAGTTCAATTCACTGAAAAAAAGAATTTACATTTTTTTTAATTTCAGACACTAGTAAAGGTTGTAAATGATCCAGTGCTGGTTGAGATGGACGCGCAGCATCTCGCTACATTCTCGCCATACATCCGCCAACGACACCAAAGTTGTGCGTCTATTATTGTGCGTAAGACGCACACATGTCTCGCAGCCGCTCTTTGACATGAATCCCGGCGACAGAAAAAGGAAACCAACTCTGATGCAAGAGCCTCCGCCCGACACACAATACCGTCGGCTCATTCAACGCCTCTTAATTGGTTTCAAGTCCGCCTCATTTACATATGCATGCTAACGGGGCGTCTCATTGGAGGAGAGCTGGGAATGGAAATGTGTGAAAAGCTCCTCGAGAGGAGGGGGGGGAAGGGGTGAGGGGTCGTACATAGAAAAGCCTGTAAAGGAGGAATGAATGAACAAACAAGAGAAAAACAGACAGGATGTGAGTAACAGCTTCTAGAAAAATCAGTCTCCGGTTGCCAAGGCAACAAGAGGTGCGAGTTGGCTCGTCTCCCCGTGTAACCAATTATGTGTGAGCGAGCGCGGATCTACGATCTGGCGCCGTTGATATGCAAAGAGTGAAAAATGGACCCGTGTGAGCCGCAGTCAAACGCTGGCAGGCCTTTTGATTGTCTGTGTCAAGCTGTCTTCGCTCTGCCTCTTCACTACCCTCACACACATCGTCTCCGGTCGTCACGTCCTTTTACTACACGTCTTCAAACCAGGTCTGTGGGCCGATCGTGTCCCTTCCAATGAGACAACTGGGCCCTCGTGAGTTCAATAACATTAAATGCTTTGTTCACCTCTTCATGTTTAATAATTGTTCATTTATAAAGAAACAATTAAAGTATTTGTGATGATAAATTAATAATTCAAATACAATGATTGTATTATAGCACTTAATGTCATTAAATAACTTAACTATTTATTTTATTGGTGCAAGTTTGTGTTGTTCATTTATACTGACTTTCATTTTCATAACCAGTTATTTCTTTACTTTCTTTTGTATATTCTTAATTCATCTTCATTCTGAACTAAATATGATTAAATATAATATAATAATAAAAGTGTCTATAATAAAAGGAAATAAATCATATACCTCTATTTGCCCTATTTACAGTAATACAGTAATAAAGATTTATTTTTAATTTAATGTAAAATATATATAAATAATGAGGGAAAAAAGAAAGGAAAAGAGACAGAGAGAGGGAAAAGCACACACCGGTACCTAATATTTATTTTTTATTGTATATGTAAATAAACAACAAAAAAAAAGAAAGTTAAAAAAAGACAAAAGCATAAAACCTCTATTTCCTCCATTTTATTTCTTCACATTTAATTTTGATTTAATGTAAAAATTAATTATAAAAAATACTTTAGAAAAAAGAAAGACAGAGAGAAAAATGACATGCCTTCATCCCTACTATGTAATTGCCCTACATTTATTTTAATTGGAAATAAACATAAATAAATAAATGATGTAAAAACAGAAAAGCACATTTCATTTTTCTATTTATGACATTAATTTAATTGGATGTAAAAATAATGTGACAAAAAAAGAAAGAAAGAAAAAAGAGGAGAGAGAGAGAAAAGGCACAGAACTCTTATATTTTATTTTTAAATTCAATTCCTTTTTAACATTAGAACTCATTGATAACAATGAGCTCAGTGAAACAACAGGGGGCAGCAGCGTTCGCGGATACACTGAATGCGAGAAGAAGAACATACTGTAGTGATGAATCTTCAAAGGATTTGTAGATCCAGATGGTAATTCAAACCAATGTAATTTTTTACATCCTCATATATCAGTATTTCCTTTAAATAAACAATTTTTTGTTTTGTTTTATTATTTTTCTGAAAAGAAAATAGAATAGAAAAAGAGGTGATTATCTTAAACACTTAATAAGACCCAATCAAATAAATAAATAACTTTCATTTCGTTCCATGACATTTCCTCAAACGGCGAGTCAGCTCCCATCATGCCCCACGGCTACCTCCGCTCGTGTCCCATCATTTACCCGGGACTTCTCTGAATTATTGAAGAGTAAATTCCAGCCTAAAAAGATGTGACATTTGAAGAAAAAAAAAACCCACCTGATACAAGCACGGCTCCCTGAGCTGCACCGGCATGAGGCCCTGCACACACAAGTCTTTTGTCGCGGCTCTTCTTTGTGGACTTGTACCTCTTCAGAGGAGCCCCTCGGCGCCTCAGTGGGACCACCAGTGAGCCGCAGGGGCAGCCAAGTGGGACTCGGGCACTAATTGGCTCCTGGAAGCCCGGGGCCGAGCCACACTTGGACTACGAAAACACGGGGCCCTGGCTCCGAGCCGAGTCAACCACAGACGACCAGGTTCTAATTGGGATCCGGAAAAAAAAGAAGGGTTTCCCCTCGATCTGGAGTCTGACTGACAGGAGGCACAGGAAGTGAGGCCGTGGGATTTATCGAGAGCTTTTCAACGGCTCAGATTAACATTCTCCCCCAAATCTCCCAAATTCCTTCTTTTTTTTCTCCCCCGTGTTCGACACGTCTCCCGCGGCTTCACATCTTTATGTTAGCATTAGCTCCAGCTCCATAAAAGAAGGTAATTTCGGCGTGTTTACGTTGGTTAATCTGGTGTTGTCTTGCTCGTTTCCTCTGTTGAACACAGATTAGGTTACGCCGAGCACTTACACAGAACAGTAGAATCCACAACAAATGCTTATCCGATGGTGGCGCTGACAGAGTGTGATGGAAGAGCTACTTGTGCTCTATTAGCTCGGGAATAAATCATGTGTGTGTGTGCGTGTGTGTGTGTGTGTGTGTGTGTGTGTGTGTGTGTGTGTGTGTGTATGTGTGGGCAGGTAGCCGATAACGGGGATGTTTCCAGACGACTGGGACTAATGTCAGGTGCGCTCGCGAGAAAACAAAAATGCTTGATGGCCTTTGAATTAAAAACGTGTCCGAGCTGGACTCTGGACGTCGCAGGATTGATGAATCGAGGACTCGAGGCGACTCGAGGGACGGAGGCGGCGAGTCGTGGTCACGGAAGGAATGTCGTGTTCGCGGGACACCATTGACCCGAATCACTGAGAGGAAAGAGAATAAAATCAACTTAAAGTAATTGTTCTTAGAAATTATAAATCTTACTCATTCATTATTATTATTAGAAAATATCAATACATACAACTTTAGCTTATTTTCTTAGCTTTTCTGTTGCACTTAAACTTTGTGCCACTAGATGGCAGCAGTCATTACGTCCTCCTTAGTTAAACCCTGTGAGAAGACTGAGGACGAGAGGATACAGTCGACTCCGGCAGCTTTTAAAGCTGTTGTTTCAACATATTTTGGTTTCGAAACAAAAAAAAGTAGTTACGAGTTCGTCAAGAGTCATGTGGTCTGTAAATTCTGCAACACCAGATTCAAGTACTCGACAATATTAGAAATATATACTTGTTACTACAGTATCACAATATATCATATCGCTGACTCTGTATCGTGACACATATCGTAACGAAAGGTTGACGATCTATTAACAATGAACTGTGAATAATTAATCTATATTTTAATCTCAACACAAAATAACGTTTTAATTTCAATTAATTATTGTAGCAGATCAAAAGACTGACAAACAGGAAAAATGTTACTTCATAAATTTGTATTGTTTTGAAAAGACTTGAACAGATCCTGTCATTAACATTCTGATGTCTTGCTGCAACCTCTCGTTCCCACCAGCAGGGGATTTCATAAGACAACTTGCAAAGATAAACAATAGTTTGGAGAATAAAAGTTTGATTAATTAGATTATTGGGTTTTTAATCAATCTAAATGAATTACATGATTAACACCTTTACTGTATTGATTGTGATAAATGAAGTACATTTTTTGGTCTTATAGATTTAAATGGAGCTGCAGAAACGTCAGGCAAGCATGTGACAAGAGGCTTCAGCTTCAATTGTTTTACTTTTAGTTTTGAGAAGATTTTCATCATCTAAATGTTCAAAATCTATCACTGACACAAAGTTACATAATCACAGACATTTCTTATACTTCAACTTACTAAATAATCAATTTTAAATACAATTTTTAGACTCATTCATTTTAAATAAAATGTAACTAATTAAATGTATCAATTAGCATGAATTACACTACACTAATTAGATTAGCATGAATTTAAAGTATAATTTTTGGGTTATACAAGTAAAAGCGTGTCTGCGAAAACACCAAAATGTATTTGAAACGTTTTCTTATGACTTTAACCCCAAGTTTTAGGCGAGCATGTTGCACATTTCTAATCTAAACCAAAACTCTCCAAAGTAACATTTCCTTGGCTTTGCTGTCGAGTCACAAACACAAGACGACTTTGTTCAATGTTCACATTTTATTCACGACGCATCAACTTCTGTAACAGTCGACCTAAATCTGACGAGGACTTCTGACTTTCCGCCTCCGGGTAGAAATGAAAAGTTTCACTAAAGTGCCATAAAACAGCCGACAACATTTGTAAAACACACACAAATAAGAATCTACACATCATGAACAACCATCTTGTAAGAACGAGTGATAAAAGAAATAAAAACAGGAATGGACGGGGGTTTTTAAAACAGGGAAATATATTCGGGAAGTGAAACGAAGAGTAATCCGATAAAAGGAAGCATTAGCGAAGCCTCACACATCCCGAGGACAGAAACAATGTTCATAAATAAAGTAACGAAACATGCGACAACTGTGCAAAAATGAACTACTTTCGAGGAACTAACACACAGAACGTACAGACGAGATTTTCCAGTGGTTTCTCTTGAGCTTCAGAATCCTTCGTTTGTCAGATAAACCGTCGTCGTCTTCTCTTCGTCTTCGCATCCCATAAGCGACGACGAACGCCTCCTGCTCGAGGTCCGATAAAGATGTGAACATTCGTTTGGATCGTGGTGTTTTTTTTTTGGTGAAGCAAGGCAAGAGGCACGTGGACGCACCGGTGACGGAGTGAAGTTTACACGAGGATCAGGTTCTGGTGTGTCGACGACCCGAAGTAAAAAAGTTGAAGAAAATGATGGATGACTTTTTTGGGAGATCTGGTTTCTCCTCCATCACCATGTTGTGTTTTTGTTTGAGAACCCCCCCCATGGAGGAGCCGGACGGGGAGGGGGGGCCCCTGAAAACATCAGCCGTGGAGAGCTTTAAATGCTGCTCCTCAGGCATGTGAGGTGTTCAAGGTCAGCACCCAAGGCTTGTACGACGTCAGCCTCCTCTCGCTTGGATCAGGAGATGATGGTGTGACGGGGGGGTTTTTTTGGGGGCGAGTTTGAGTTCCTTCTGCTTCAGTCTTGAGAGTTTTTAACTGAAAATATGTCATTTTCACTGTTGACACCGAGAGAAACCACTCGGCTGCTCCAAATTTTGTTCAAATCACTCAACAGTGAAGCAGGAGGACTTTCTTTTTTCTTTTTTTTTCCCCAAGAGCCAGTCAAATAACTTGTGTTGATTTGAGGTGAATATTATTTAAAAAACGTATATATATCAGTACCTTAACAATATTGAAAGGTTGAATGCAATATTGAAAAAGTAGATTTTTATTTTTATTAAATTGTTGATTTTTAAGGTTTCACATATTGGATTTTATCTTATTATTTTTTATAATTAAATACAATAATTTCTATATTGGAAGGTTGATTTTTCATTAAATAATTTAATTATACAGTTTGAATATTTTCAAAATTAAATCTATTTTTACACAAATATTTTGCTATTCCAAACATTCAAAGTTAAACATGTTTAGGCTTCACTCAACGCATTTTCTGGTGGTACTATTAATAACTATTAACTATTATATTAACTTTTGATCTTGAATTTCAATTAAAAAAAACATTGATTTCAATTTTAATATGTAACTCAAAGTGTTAAGAAATAATTTCGAAAATATTCCAACAATTGAATCCAAAATTATGAAAACAACCGAGTCAACCTTTCAATATCTAAATGATTAAATTTAATCACTAAATTAATTAATGCTTAAAAAACAAAAATAGTTTCAAGTTTTAACTTGTGAAACGTTATCGACCATCTTGCTTATATTCTGACTGATATACTTCCATGTTTATTTAATTTGAATGACGTATCATTCAAACATTTCAAGACATTTCTGTAGCTCAAAATCCGAACTTTAAAAAAAAGAATCTAAAATAATCAATAAAATTGATTTGATTCCTTAAAATACAAACGTACATAAAAATTAATAAAAAAAAAACAATGCTTTAGTACTGGGTCAGTGATGGGTCAGTGATCGAAGCATTTGATATTGTTTCCTGATCCGAGCTATTAAGCTGGCGGCGTCTAAAGAGGGAAATATTAAGATCCACTGAAGGTTAAAAGTCTCGATGACGACGTCTAACCTAAACTATGAGAGTTTTGCACAAAAACAGCTGATATGAGGAGCTGGATACGAGAAGTGAGAACCAGTGAGAACCAGTGATGGTGGTGTCGTCGTCTATAGCTGAAGGTGATTCTTGTGACCTCTGGTTTAGATGCTGTGGTTCGCCTCGGAGTCGGACAGCTGCTCGAAGTGGTCCGGACTCTCCTGGACTTCGCTCGGCGGCTCGTTCTCCGGCTCGGCGTCGTCGTCGTTGCTCTCGGCGCTGTAGTCGATCGCCTCCAGGAACGACGGCTCGTCCTCCTCCATCACGTAGGTGGTCGGACAGCTGCTGCGGAGAATATATACCATCAATTATTCAAATCCTTCAAATCAATCTTTTTTTTTTTTAAAGAAAAGGGTAAAAGTTGGATCATAATCATAGTTATTGATTCCTGATTGATATTTAAATATAATTGAATTGTTATTTAAATGATGTCCAATTAATTAAAAAAGTTTTCTTTTAATGTTCAACTTTAAATATCAGGGTTTTTTTAAACTAAACATATGTATTTTTAAATCACATTTGTTTGTGTACATAGTTCCTGATTTATATGTAAATAATATGCATAGAAAATAAAATGATATTAAATCATTTGTTTTCTCTTTAATTTCAAACAAAACGTATAAGATATTTTAATATCTAATTTAATTTAATATATTTGATTAATTTTCTACTTACTCCTTTTATTGATTAATGTATTTTAATCTTGACTTTACTTTTGATCACGTAGATAATTTATTTAATTTTCTTCCATTTTTAACTGAAAACAAGTTTTCATGTCGACCTCAGTTTACCTACTTTTTAATAAAGAGTTACTCTCGTCTTCTAATGTACAAAACCTAAAACATGATTTAAACACGGTCATTGTATCTGCGTACAAGGATTACACATCTTTTAAAAAGACAGTCCAAATATATTTTTTTTAAACTTAAGACTAAATACTGACACAAAAGTGTAGAAAGTAGAAAAAAGCAACACAAATCAAACAACTGCACAAATGGCCCTCGAGCCAGAATGTGAACTTCACAGACATTGTGTATATTTGACTTTATTTAATTTAATTTGTCATTTTCTAACTTAACAAAATACTCCTTTGATAGTATTATGTTTGTCCCCTGGTTTTAAATTAAACTGCATTCTAATAAACTATTAAACAAGTCTTCTAATGTAACAAACCTAAAAATTGACTTTCATTGACCTGCTTGGATCGAATAAATAATGACTGTTTAATGACGAACATAACATTTGTGAATCTTCTTCTTTACATCACAGCGTCACCAGTGGAAACAAATCAGAAAATAAATTATTCAAGCTGAATGTACATTTGCTGCTCATTTCTCTTGATAAAACATATTTTGAATTTTGACTTTATGAAGTTCAATTTTTTGTATTTTTCCCTCCATATTTATTGAATTTCATAAAATAAAAACTTGCAGCAGGTTCAACTGGTGAAGCGCGAGGCGCCGGAACAACAGCATGAATAAATGAAGAATCATCTCGAGAAAACAATCCTGGAAATCATCTGCTCTGTGCTCGGCTAGTGAGGCTGTTGTTTTTTTTTTTCTTTTTCCTTGCGGGTCTTAATGCTTAAATGGTTGCTGCTTCTTTGAGGTTTTAGTGGCTTTAGTGGCTTTTTAATGGTGTTAATGGTCTGAAATGTGATCCCTGGGAGACAGTCGATCAGGGGGCTCAGACACTCATCTCCCACCCTGCTCTCTACAGTAAGTGTGTGTGTGTGTGTGTGTGTGTGTGTGTGTGTGTGTGTGTGTGTGTGTGTGTGTGTGTGTGTGTGTGTGTGTGTCTCTAATGATCTGAATGGACAAACGGATAATGACAGTTGTAAGTTTGTGATTACAAGCCATTACAGAAACAACCCTTCTCTTCTTTCTTGCTTTCTTTGGACGGCATTTTCATATGTCATATCTCTTCCAACACACACACACACACACACACACACACACACACACACACACTGACTCTCACACACACACATGCCAGGATCTACTCATTCCCAGAGTCAGTTATTGGCAGACGCCCTCAGATGCCGAGATATCACGACCTATTAAACGGTAAGTGATGCTGCATTAAACCATAAAGCCTGGATCTCGGAGGACAAACACAGAAACACTTCTGGAGTCCCTTAATGATCAAAGGCATGAATGATGGATGAACGCATGTCAATATAGCGGAGGAGAGTAGGTGAGGGCAGGGAGACGGGTAGAGACGGAGAGTGAGACAAAGAGCAGCGAAGCAGTAAGTGGTCCAGAGGACGAAAGCCGTTCCTGGGAATCAGCCGACTTAACAAATCTCCAGGCAGGAAAATGGAAAGAGAAAAACACACAAACGATAAAAGGAGTTTGACGACTGGAGGTGATGGATTAAATACAAAATCTGCCTGCGTTAGCGGAGACGTTGGTTAGGCCACAGACTTTTAAAAACAATATGTGGTTGGTGGTTCAATTCCTGCAGGTCCACTAGGAAGAGTGAACTGTAGAAATGTTCCTGACGGATCAATATTTACACTTTTTAAACATTAGGGAGTATCTTGAATAGTTGATTTATCTTTTAAATTGACTGCTTCTTGTTCATAAAAAACATGTTTTAAAGAGACTTATTGATTATATTTTATTCAATAATTCCTGATTCCTACTTGAACAATCTGCTTATAAAAATACAATCAATTTTAATTAATTATGTTTTGTATTTTCTCTTTTAACATTAGACTTACGTCTGTAACATCATTCTAAGTATTTATTGTCCCTTAAAATATGTTTTTTTCATAGAGAAATTCTCTTTATTTTATTCATATTATCTGTAGGTTATATTTCAACAATATGCGTCTAAAATAAAATGATAATTTTCTACTTTCAATATTTGATACCTCATTTACTTTTTACTTAACTTTTCTTATTACTATCCTTTTTTATTATTTCCTGATAATATTCAAAGTTCCTGTTTTTTATTTTAATACTATGAATAGAAAATAAAATTACAAACAATTAGTCAACAAAACTTTTTCTCTTATAATCTTCGATTTTCAACACTGATAGTTCAAGTTATATGGAGTTTTCTTCAGTTTTTTTCTTTAGTTTCTGATTTATATCTAAACAAAATGTATATATAGATCAAAATTATAACATTTTCAACTTGAAATATTAAATTAGGAGGGTGTTTCTGTTATTAACTTCCTTATGTTATACTTTCATTTCTTTATTGCATTTCTTATAACTATAAATACATTTTTTTAAATATAATTTCTGATCATATTTGCATGTTTTTGTCTGTAGTTCCTGATTTATATTGAAACTGTTGTTCTTTAACTTTAGTCGATTATATTTTTTACTTAACTTTTATCGCCAATATCCTTTTTTATTTTTATTTTATAAACATTTTAATTGATAATTTTAGATCATACTTGCATATTTTTTTCATAGTCCCTGATTAAATTTAAATCTTTTCTAAATAAAATACAATAAAGTTAATATTCTCACCTTTAAATGTTCAACTTTAGCATGTTTTTCCTATAGTTCCCGATTCATATACACGTCTATAAATCAAATTATATACAATAAATTAACCAACTTTTTTCTCATTTAATTTTCATCTTTAAATATGACATCTTTTAAGGGATGTTTTCTTTTATTTTCCCTTCTTATTTTATACTGTAATTTATTCATGTATTGCGTTTGTTGTAACTGGAAAATATGATTTTGTAAAGATAATTTTTGATCATATTTGCACGTTTTTTTTTCCATAGTTCCCCATTTATACATTTTACCATAGAGAAAATAAAAAGATATACAATTAGTGAACTTTATTTTTTAGCATTTAAATTATATCTCTAAATATTAGATTGTTTAACTCACTTTTCTTAATTTCAATGTCATTTATTCATTTTTGTATTTTTTATCTCAATAAAAGATTTTAAGGGAAAGAGATTTTGCACAATTATTCAGTCCATAGTTAATCAATTATCAATTATCATTTTAAAAATGTGTTTAACATAATATTAGTTATTTAATGTCAGGACATAAATACAATGTTTCTATTTGATCATTTTCAAGACTATTTATGCAAGTTATTCGTTTTTTTTGGCATCATATTAACACAATTTTCCTTCGTCCCTTATTCCTTTGGACTCACTGCCCCCGACATCAGCCACGAAACACAAACACACAAGTGACTTAATAACAACAACCCTCAGAATGCTCGGCTGCGCCCACAAGTGCTGGGTTCTGATCCGGAGACGAGAAGAACGCGGTTTGTGAGGCTAAATGAGACGCTGAGTGACTCGCTCACGACGAGTGAACGCGCTCCAGGCGTCTTCACGGAGACGACAGAAACTCAAGCGAGGATCTTTTCAAAACCACGACAACTCTGTCCTTTTGATGCCGATGTCGCCGCCACGCGACTCAACCTTTTTCCCGCTCGTGACGCCGCTGACAAGTGAGCGAGTGGCAGAATCAAACCGTCGTCACGATCCAGACACAACCAAACACAGAATTAGGGGCTTTTTTGAGAATTCAGCTCCGGATTTAACTTACAATCCACATTAAGATGTCTCGATCCCACAGTTGGATTTAAACATTGATCCATCCAAGAAAATAATTTCTCCACCTGCTCTGGTGCTTTTCTGAAACTAGTGAAAACTGAAAACTGGAATAATGTAGTAAAAATACCATCAAGTCTGTAGTGAAGTGAAGCAACCGCTCTATAGGACAAGATCAGCAACAAAAGTTTTACCTTACCTTACCAAGAGAAACTCCCTTTAAGTTCCCTTTATTTAATGATTAGATTTTTATCAAAGAGCAGAATAAAACCTCAGGAAACATGATTTAATTGACGTACAAATATGTTGTTAAATATATATAAATATATATATATTATTTAAGAAAGAAATCAGAAATAAAAAGGTGGATTTGACGCAGCAATAGAGAAGATTGAAAATATTTTGTCTGGCTCCCCCAGTGTCAGAACAGTGCAACTGCAATTTCCATGAGCCAGAACTGAAAAGGTATGTTTGTAACTCAATTAAACAAGGAAATAAAGTTTCTTGGAAAACCTTTTTTTCACCTCCGTGGTGTTTTTCTTGCTTTACCAGGGTTTCTTCACTAGAGGGCACATTTAAAGATGAACTACTAAATAAATACACTTTGTTATCTTTGGCAGTTCAAACTCTTCTACAAACAAATACACGATAAAGAATGAATAAAATAACGATATAAGATGAGAATAAATAAATAATTAAATAGAAATTTCCCAGTTTTTACAAAAGAAAGGGGACTCCAAAAGACCCAGAAGAGGATCTCACCATGAGGTGGACACATGCAACTGCAGCTTAAACATAGCAACAGGAAGTAATAACTAGTCATCCTGCTTAACGGTCCACTGTGAATACATGAGACTCACCTGGATACTTTGGTCTGTGTTCCTATCATGTCACTCTCCAGGTCCAGCAAGTGTTGGTGGTTGTGGATTCCCGTCAGTCTCTTCAGCCTCAGGAGGGCCACACAGAACTGGGCCCCCATCTCCTCCAGCTCCCTGGTGCCGATCTGGAGCCCCTGGTGAAGAGAACGTTGGGACAGTTGGATGGTTGCTGGAGACGCGTTCATGAAACCAGAGAAAAGTCTACAACACATTTTCTGACTGAACCGTTTTTGTGTATCTAAGCAGCTCATGCATGTTTCAATAAGAGAATAAACTGTAATGGTTTCAGCAGAAGTAGAGCGGATGTAAAATCATCCCAGTTGTTATGATAACATCAACAGTTGAAGAAACGTTAACGTTAAATTAGAAACAAAGAAAATTCAAAATGAACAACTAAACATGGAGGCTGCTTCACCTGTGGTCACAGACTAAAATTCGATCGAGGATTTATTTAGATTCTGATAAGATCAGTGACCGATACTTCAAGTCTTTCATGTTAATCTGATTATTTTACATTAAAAGCATTAAAGTAAGTGAGTAAAAGTCATTTATAAAGATCTTTCTTGACCAGGGTCACAAAGCGCTTGATCAATAAATAACAATACACAGTTAAAATATATACTTTAAAAGTTCAAGACACTTAAGACAAACACAGGAGTCCGTGTTCAGGAACCATCAGTAGATTCTGATCCACAGACCTCAGAGCCCGAGCTGGGGTGTAAGGCTGGATCAGATCACTGATGTAAGGAGGAGCCTGACCATGAATAGCTTTAATAGGTTTTAAGGATCGGGGAAATGTGAGTTCTTCTACTAGAGCGGCTCAGAATTCTCGCTTCAGAGTTTTGTATTAACTGCAGGCGAGACAGCTGCTTCTTGTTAAGGCATGAAAATAAACTGTTACAATAGTCTAAACAAGAAGACACAAATGCATAGATTATAAGACACAAATGTGTGTTGTGACATTATTTTCCTAAGTTTAGAGATTTCTCTCAGTTTAATCATTTAATTCTCCTGTGCATGTCAATAAACTATTCAGACTTACGGCAATTAAATGTCGATATTAGCACAGAAACGGACCCTAATGTTGCGTTCTAAATTACCATCTGGACCCTAGTATGATTTTGAAGAATGTGTTCCTACAGCGCACAGCGAGTTAAATTCAAGACTTTTTTAATACCACTTGAAACTGATATTAAGACCAATATAACTATAAACCAAAGCTGAAAAAACAAATCAATTATTAATGAACTCATGATTCTAAATATCGCATTTCAAATAATACAATTATGAATCGCTTTCATCCATGAAGGAAAATATTGGTTGGACAGTCAATTCTTTATTGAATTTACACCTTATCATGTCGTCCAAAGTTAACGTCTCTTTCCTAAATTGCTAAAAGAACAGTGACATGGATCTGCTGCGAGTCCCTGAGTAAGAAGTAATTTATTTTTAAATAAATAAATGTGAAGATATTTTGAACTGTGAAACTAATATAAAATCAATTTTCCCATGAGTTCACATTTTTAAGAATTAAAAAAAATGTGAGTGAAGACATTGTTATACCAAATAAAAAAACTTTGATCAAGAATCATGAATTTAATGCCTTTTAATACTTTTTAAGAATCCGTGGGAATCGTGAAACTACTGTGCAAGTGAGGTCTGCCTCTTCCCTTCCATCTTCATAGAATAATAATCTAGTTGGATTTGAGGAAACCATCGGGTGGGCCACATAAAATGACTTGGTGGATCTTATTTGGCCCCGAGGCCATGACGTCTCAAATGTGCTTCAAGAGAAAAAAAAAGTCATTTAAAATAGAAAAGCAGATCGACTGGAACAAGTGAAACAACACAAGTTGATAGGAAGACAAAACACACCCTTCCCCGGATCCACCAAAGAACTTCCCCAGCGTTTTTCCCAGGAGCAGTTTTTTTTTTTTAAGGAGCATCTCAACTCGGCGTGACCTCAGATATGAATCCAGGACGCAGGAGACATTAGTTCCTGCACATCTGGAATCCTATTCACGCACAAACCTGCGGATGCAACTCCAGGCACCACACAAGTGTCTCTCAGTTTGGGAAATGTTGACTTTGGCAAAACGATACGTATCAGCGAGGACATCGGCTCCAAGGAAAACGAGGAGGAGAACTCAGGGTCACCATGAAGAAGAAAAAAAACTACTGACTGAGAGGAGCGAGGTGGGGGGAAAAGAAGGGTAGCAGCGCCCTCTGCTGGCTACGAACATATATAAATGCAATAAAACAATAAAAATAAAGACTTTTCAGCGAAATCCTATAATTACATATTTAAAAGAAAAAGTGCATGTGAAACAACACAACATATAAAAATCAAGAAACAAACTCATTCAAAATAAGTAAATGTAATCAATAAAATCAACATTACCTTGTACTTCCCCTGGTCGCACCCACAGAGCGTGCTCTCCATGGTGTAGCTGCGCTGGACTCCGATCTCCCTCCACACGACCACGCGTGCCGTCGACTCTTTGGAACGTTCCACCACGAAACTGCAGCTGCCCATGCTGAAGGCCGGCGCGATCTGAGAGAGGATCTTTGGCAGCGTCTGAAAGTCACAAGAATAATCATATTAATTTAGCTTTTGATAAATCACAACCTCTCTACACTAAAACACAAAACTCTAAAAATGTTTTATATTAGAATTAAAGGAGCAACCACAGAAGATTGAACACGTTTGCATCTGGCTCCCCCTGCTGTTGGAACAGCGCAATTGCTATTGTCCTGAAAACGGAAGTGTCGCTGCCACAATCCACGAGTGCATTTGTTTAAATCGAGAAGCTTTTGCTGGGTCAGCTTCAAAAAAAAAAACAAAAAAAAAACCTCTCAGTAATTCAACCATGAAAGAAACTAATGCAACTGCCGTCTCCGACCCACGGCGCGCCCTTACCCTGTATCCCAGGTCCTCCTGCAGGTCACAGGACGTGGCGCTGATGTTGGACTGCCAGACCGTCTCCTTCACGCTGCAGCCGTACATGAAGACGTTCTTCTTCCTGGAATGTCCGTGGTAGTCACAGAACACCTTTTCAAAGACAAGGAAGAAGAGTTAAAATGTGATTTGAAATGGCAAGAACGGAAAATAAACACACCAGTGGCGCCCTCTGTGTGTGAGCCAGGTATTGCAGCAGGCCCTTGGTGTGGTAGATGGTGGGGTGTAGTTCCGGGTTGGGGTTCTGCCACTGGCGATTCAGATCCTCTCCACTTAAAGAGCAGCGGTGACTGAAGAGAGACACAACATGTTCATTTAAAACCATGTTTACTTTCATCTCTCCGGCTCCGAGCACACCTTCCGTTCACCACTCCGTCGGGGTTGAGCATGGGCACGATCTTGAAGACGTAAGCCTCTCTGAGACTCGCCGCCATGGAGCTGGTTCCCATCAGGAACTCCAGCGTTCCTTTCATCACCCAGCTAGCATTCGTCTCACCGGGGTGAACTCGCGCCGAGAGGAAGATCAAAGGACGGTTTCCTTCAAATATACAGTGTAAAGTGAAAAATAGCCAAAAACCCTTTATAGAAAAAAGTGAAAATATCATTTTTAGTTCTTCTTCTTCCATTACTTTTGCTGAAGAGGTTGCTTTGGTCAGCATTTATCTTCCGTCAGTGTTTGTTTGATCTCCTTGGCAGTGGTATGCACCTTCTCAGTGCTTTTTTATTTGATTAAGATCCTTCTTGTATGTTTATTTGGTGTTTTCAGTAACAGAGCAAGAGTTTCACTGGGCGGTCTAGTACCGAGGTGTGGACCTCCTTTAGGAACAGATGGGATTGTTTTGAAGATTTCTCACAGCTCCAGCTGCTTCCGTCGGGACAGACATGTTCCTTCTGAACAGACCGGATCTCTATAGTAACTCCTGCTAGTTTCATCATAGTGTTTATATGCAGCTGTGTAAAGATTATAGACCCGCACTCGACTGTCATTAATTGTGACCACACACTCAAAGTAGGACAAGAGAGAACACATCCTCATCAGTGTGTGGCCCTTCTCTGTGAAATGACCCCCCACTGCACGTCACACAGGCTCCATCATTGTCGATTTCTTAAAACACACTTTTATTGTTTGGCTTTTATTCAAACACACAGCTAAAAATATACATATGTTATATTTCTTCTTCATGTAAGAGTTATCTCATGGTTTTATATATTCTTAGTTTTGTATTAAATTATATCTAGTGTTTTTATTGTATTGTTTTATCCATTTTTGCACAGTGTACAACACGTGTTGTTTTTCATGAATAAAAATTGTATGGTATTGGGTGCCATCGGTGCAGATTACACAATTGATTACACAACTGTTATCCTGCCTGACATGTAAAATAAAGGCAGTGTACATTTCAAAATACAACACTAAATAACTCATTATTAACTGCGTTTGTTCATTTCCGTGTTGCAATTAAACTTCCTGCCCCTAGAGGGCAGCAATCCTCCACAGCTAAAGGAACAAAATCCAGCAAGATCCCGGCGATAACTGAGGACGAGAGGATACAGTCGACTCCAGTGGCTTTTAAAGCTGATATTTGGACATATTTTTGTTTCAAAAAAATAAAAGCAGTTACGACTTCATCAAGAGTCATGTGGTCTGTAAATTCTACAACACCAGAGTCAAGTACTCGACAATACTATAAATACATACTTGTTACTACAGTATCACAATATATATTATCCTGACTGACATGTCAAATAAATGCAGTTGACATTTTAAAATAAAACATTAAATTACCCTCATAAATATACTTGTAAATAAAGATTACACTTAGTGGTTAAAAGGGTCGCAAATAAAGTATAAGCCTCTTCATCAGTTTGTATAATACTACTATAAAGAAGTGGAAGTTTCACTCACTGAACTGACAGATGTGATCGTTGGAGTTGGACTCGGGCATGGCGGTGATGGTCAGGAGAGGACAGGCGTTTCCTCCGAGGGTCTCACAGAGAACATCCTGTCTCAGGTAGATCTGAGGCGTCCTCATGGACTCCAGCTTGGCCAGGTGCATCTGAGGACAGTTGAAAAAAACTGCTGATGAAGCACATACTAACCTGTGAAATACTGTTGAATAATACCTTGAGAGAAGAGTAGGTGTACGGGAAGTGATACGCAAAGTAGCAGACGTCGTCCTTGTTGGTGAAACTTGTGCTGAAGGTCATCGTGTAATAGGACTTCCCCTTCTGACCTCCAGCCGCGATCGAACTCCGGGCAAAATGATTTCTGTGGAAAATGTCAAACGTTTCATGGGAAGCGAGGGACAGAACATTGTGTCTTCCTCTTTACCCTTTCTCTCCCGCCACGACGGCCACGACGGGGGTGGAATAACGACGACGCTAACATTATGTATGACAGTGTTCAGACAATTAATGATGACATAACATCAATTTGTCATTTAATAAAAATAGCAATGAGCTTTAAAATGGTCTCGGGTCATTCAGTACGAAAGGTGCCCAAAGTGTCTAGTCAGTTTTATGGGCTGTCAAATATTGAAATGTATTTGAATATTACTTAGAAGAACGGGTGTAAAAAAAAAAAGAAAAAGAAGGAAATTAATACGATATAACAATGTTTCATTTTTTATTATAATGAATTGATATGAAACAGCACTGTATCTATTTTTTTAATACTTATTTCTGTATTTCAAATCATATATTTTTGATTTATATATGCATAATTCTTTCACGGTTATATATTCCAATAAAGTGTGTATAAAATAAAAATATATATAATATATCCAAAAAAGAAAATCAATTTACAAGCAAATATTCACTACGTTTGTTCATTTTCGTGTTGTAATTAAACTTTCTGCCCCTAGATGGCAGCAGTCATTACTTCCTCCGCAGCTAAAAGAACAATAAAATCCTGCAAAATCCTTGCGATAACTGAGGATGAGGGGATACAGTCGACTCCAGCATCTTTTAAAGCTGATATTTGGTCATATTTTAGGTTCAAAACAAGCAGTTCCAAACTTAATCAAGAGTCATGTGGTCTGTAAATTCTGTAACACAAAGTACTCGACAATACTACAAATATATACTTGTTCCTAGAGTATCACTTTATAGCTCATATATCTCAATATAGCATACAGTTGCCCCTGTAACGTGTCTTGCCAATACACACCACAGGTTAGAAGGATGTTGATAATATAATTGTATAAATCTGGAGAATGTACACACTTGTAGTAACAGATGTCAGTTCCAGTTCTGACCCAGCTGGGCCGGCCACTGATCGCCTCCTGTACCGAGTACATCAGCACCTGCATACCTGTGTTCACAAAAAAACACAAATATATTATAATAACGACACGGTAAATGTTACCAGTCTGTGCTTCACTCACCGTAGTTGAACTGACTGTTGGACTTCTCGCAGTTGATGATGTTGAAGCGGTAGCTGGTTCCGACCCGCATGCCGCTCACCTCGAAGTAGAACCACTGGTGGTAGTGGTTACTGTTGATGTCCGAATTCAGCACCAGGTCATACTCGCACCTGGAAAAAGAGCATCGTGTGAATAATACTGATAATAAGTATTTAAAACAGTTGCTTTTATTCTTGGTAAATACTCACTTTCTGACTTGAATGGCCTTCCTGAGATTTCCAGACTCAAACTGAGAGTTGAACTTCAGTGAATCTCCTTCGTCTTCCACGGCCGGGCAGCTGAAGAATATTCCACATGAAGATGCAGAAATAAATATAAAAGTATAGTGTGTATTTCATGCATACAAGTGGCTTTCTATGGAAATGATTAGTCAAGGTTTTTAGCCAACATTTGACAAAATAAGTGAATGTATTTTGATAAATAACCCACCAGGGATTATCCAGGTCGTAAATGATTTTATCCACGATATCATTTGGATGAATTAACCTCTCGATGTCCTGGAATATCTTTGACCTGCAATATTAGAAAAGGCAAATGTTAACACTTTATTAAAACATTTGTTGTTTTTTGCAGAAACAGAAAATGAAAGATACATTTTTTGATACATTTAAAGAGTAAGTAAAACATCACAATGTACAGTATTTTAAATACTGGTTTCAGAATGAAAGTGGAAATCCAAGATGGTGGAATTGTCACAACAATAGGCAAGGAAAACATACTTTCATTATTATTATTATTGTCATTATATTATTTACTTAACCTTTCTTTTTGCAATATTCATAATTATTAACATTTAACCTTTTTTTTTTTTAAGTTTTTCTAGTCATTAGCTTAGGCTGCATTAGCTTCTAGGTTGACATTCTGACAAGAAAGATAGAAAGCTATCCATCCATCAATTAAACCAAGTCATACATTTTTTTTTAAATATTTTTCACACTATTATACTGTGTGTTTTGTTCAAGCGAGTTTCAAAATCTCAATATTTTCATATGTATAATGCTTAAAAAGGTAATAATATTGTGTAAAAACAAATGAAAGGAAAATACAAATATGGTTTGAAAAGAGCACCTTGGCAGAGGTCTGCGCTCTCTAGGTGCTTATCTATCTAAAGTGTATGAGAAAAGTCTCACCTCTGAACTCCGTAAACCCTCTCATGAAGCGGTTCCCTACAGTTGGCGGCGACATGTCCAAAGTAGTCCGGGTAAGCCACCTCGGCGTACTGGGGCACTGAACGGGTCGCCTTCACCATCTCCACGTACAGCTCCGGGTCGTGAAGCGTGAGCATCAGCGCCGTGTCCGGTACCTCCAGCACCTCTCCTCCCTCGTCGTCGAGTCCGTCCGAGCTGCAGTCGGACCCCCTGTTGCTCCGGTCCACGCCCGCCAGCCGACAGGCCGCCATGCCCCCCACCAGCAGGGGCGAGAGAATGTGTCGCGTGGCGTTGACCGCGGACCCCTCGAGTTTCATTTCCTCCGAGCTAAAAGACTTGTCGCAATCCAGGGAAACGGACTCCAGCACCCGGGAAATGTCCTGCTCCGTCATCGGCCCCTGAGAAAAAGTCTTGGCAAGAGTCGACAGCGTGGAGTCCAGCTTACGGGGCTGTCCTTTCTGGTCCTGGTCCTGAATGAGGTGGATGCCGTCTAGATCCAGCGGACCCACGCCGCCCCCGGGAGCCGGGGAAAGAGAAGAAGGAGTGTTCCTGGTTTTGGTGGAGTTGAAGTTCTCCTTGGACCTCGGGGAGGAGACGTGGTTTGGTGACAAAGATTGAGCCGTTGGAACAACGATCGGCCACGTGGATCTGGTCGAGGACGACGACGATGATGATGTCGGGGACACGCTGGAGCTTTCAAAGTTGTAACCCTTGAAGAAAACAAAAGGCATCACTGTCAGTATTTTGTGGCGTTTTACAAGATTTTTGCTCGTCCTTTGGTGGATGCTTTGATCCTGCTGAGATTTGAACCAGCAACTTCTTCTAGTCTCCAGCTTCTAATCTTGTACATACAAGCAAGTATATCAGTGCCATCAGGATAGTGAATGGTTGAATTTGACATTTCAAATGTGGAATTTTGACTTTCCTTATTGAAATATTATTGTTTTTTTTAACCCTTTTAATCCCCCATAATAAATGTAATTGTTGTATCCGTTGCGTTGTCACTGTGTCCGTTTTCGGGCCTACGGGTCACCTTGACCCTCAGATAACACAAGCATTAAGCATTTAGTTATTTTTTGAAAAAATAATATTGAATAAAAAAAAAAGGTCTATATTCAAAGGTTATATTGGGTGGATTTGTTAAATGGAATTAAATAACTACTTTCAAAATAAATGATTTTTTTTAAACATAGTTTGAAATTCTCATTTAAATTTATAAGAGTGTTTTTTAAATCCAGTATTTTTCATTAATAGTCTTTTGATCTGACTGATTGATCGAGTGTCTCGGTACTCTAGGTATTGTCTTACAAAACCTAATTATACCAACATTTTTATATTGAATTTAAAAAGCCTTGAATTTAAAAATATTTTATTGGTAAAAAATATTTGTTAATTATTAGAATTGGAATATCAAACTCTATGTGTAATACAAATAACATTTGTAATAAACATTTTTGTTTATTTAATTATTTAAAAAAAAAATGAAACCTTTCAATATAGAAATTATTGAATTCAATAATTCAATAGATAATTAAAAGATTACAAAACTTTTCAAACATTTCAATACAAATCCTCACCTGGAAGTCCTCGGAAAGTTCTATGAAAAACCTCTCATAGACTCTCAACTCTTCGAAGGGACGAGCCGGGACGGTTTTCGAGTGCAGCTTGTTCAGGTCCGTCTCGATGTCCTCGTTCTGTCCAAGAAACATTAGAAAATATTAAACTCAGGTTCATATTAAGTTTGTTTTGTGTTTATGTTTTTTTAGAAATACATGAGGTCCTTCCGTAAGGAAAGGGGACCCTGCAAACGCAGCATCAGGTTCGGAACCACATGAAACTCCGACATGCCTCAGGATATTCTATCCACTCATTTTAGGATTCAGGCTGGAACCCTAGAGGCCAGGGATTAGAAACACACAACTGAGGCGCAAATTCCGAAGGCGCACTTTCCACAGTTTGGTCGCCAGCTGGCCCGACCTTTAACCGCTCGTTGGTACACTTTGAAATCCAATGATAGCAAGACCTGGAGTAGAAAATTAATCTTTTTCGGACAAAATATTGACACATTTTAGACCTGATTTTAAAATTAAGTAAGTAAGTATATATTGCAGGAGAGAGAGCCAGAAGAAAAAGACACAAAGATTTGTGTTTGTCAAAGCATATTATTTGATTTTATGTATGTTTTATATAAATATATATACACATATATATATATATATATATATATACACATATATATATACATACTGTATATACATAGCAAGTAAAAGCACCTTAAATTGTTTTTAATGTAGGTTTATTAGAAGACACATTACTAAAAGGAAAATAAAAGAGGATTCAAAGAAGGTATATACATGAGTTAGTACAACAGAAAACATTTTAAAAAGGTAAATATTTCTGTAAAACATTTTTACATGATCATTTTATGATCCTTAAGGGGGGCCATATTATATAATAGGCTGCATGTGGCCCCCCGAGGTTGAACTTGAACCAAATTGAAACACATAAATAAACAAAGTGTAGATTTTACCGCAGAGTTGTTATCTTTATCGTCTTCTTCATTCTCCGTATCTTCATTTTCAGCTTCCAACTCGTCGTTGTCGTCACTATCGTCAACGACGTCATCGACTGAGGACAGAAAAAAAAAAAAAAGTTTCACCAAAAACTCTCAAATCATTCATTTATGAGATTATAAACATAATGGGTTATGAAAATACAATCATCCAACATTCAAAAATCAACATTTTTCTCATCACTGGCACGAACAGAAAGTACTAAAAGTCATGTTGAAGACATGGTGGCTTGAATGTTTGCCGTCCTCACCCCCTGGAGGCTGGCTGTACAACAGGGCCACGGGCCCCGCGGCAGGTATGTGCGGCAGGTGGAAATCAAACGCCGATTTGATGGTGGGCAGAGGCAGACGGTTCTTAGGAAAACACTTTCTCATGATGAGACTGGACGTGTTGACCAGAGGATCCAGAGTCCGTGCCGGGAGACATTCCTGATCGAAAGGTAAAAGACAGAGGAAGGAGTACACGTTTATAATCAGTGGTAAAGTAATGTATTACTGTCACGCATTTACTTTTGATATAACGCAGTAGTGTATGTGATGGAAAGCAGAATATAGGTGGAAGTCTTCAAATGACAGACAAAGATTACTCGGATTATTATTCTGCCCGTCGTCTAAAGACCAGTTTTTATTCATTGGAGTCTGTGTTTTGCAGGTTTTGACCTTTTGTCTCGTCTGTTGGATAATCAATATCTTACGATTGAGCATTAAAATTCAACCAAAACAGTTGTCGCTTCAGAGAGAAGTCAAACAGACTATGAGATTGCATGATAAGCATTTGCTTTTCTTGTACAAGTAAAGTATTTGTGACTTCAAACTTTGTTTTTTTATCCCTTGCGTTGTCTCTGTGTCTGTTTTCGGGCCTCCGGGTCACCTTGACCCTGAGATAACACAAGGGTTAAGTTGTTAATTATTTTTAGCTACTTGAACAAGTTTTTTTTCAAAATTTTAAGATTCAACCAAAACTATGAGATTGGATTGCATGTGAAGCATTTACTCTCCTTGTACAAGTAAAATGTTTGTGACTTCAAACCATCTCTGATATCTGTTCTTCCGAGTTTCATCTCTAACCTGAAAATAACAAATCACGAAAATTGTAATATATAATCAACTATACACCACTACAACAGCATTAGATTTAATTTAAAAAAATTAAAAATCAAGTTTTTTTTACAATAAAAACTTCCCACACGAGACTATGTAGGAGGAAAAATCTGCCCAAATGTTTACCTCTTGTAAAGCCTGTTAATGAGTCAAGGCTAATGATGAAATTGATAGAGATTTAGGACATTCTCTCTCGATTTAACTCGCAGCAGTGAAGTAGAAGTTACAGCATGTGTTTTTAATGAATTAACATTAATCGCTTTAAGAAGTGTCCATGTATTGAGTGTACAGAAGTGAGTACGTTTTATCAAACTTGTTAGTTTAATACATTTGTTTGAAGGGTCAATAGACCAAATAACTTTTATTTAATATAAAGTACTTCATGTCCATGTTTGTCTATTTAAAATATAACTTGTAATATTTGTTTGGTCTGCAGTTTCACTTTTATTTTGAAACTAAGGACTACTCTTGGATTTTTGATAAATTTTTTCCCTGGAATTATATTTGAAGAGAAAAAAGGAAACGTAAAAAGCGTTGTGCATCTTATCAGGTAACTTTAATAGCTTCTCAACATTCACACATTCAAGTCAGAATGTAGCTTTTAATAAACAAAACCAAAAAACTGTAGCTCAGTTGACTTCAAGTGTTACATGTCCAAAATGACAGTATCTCTGTGACAATATTATGTGTGTTAATGTTTATTATGCGACTGTTGTTCCTGATCACACTCACGGTCGACGAGTTGTACAAGACTTTCATCCCGTCGGCTTCAATGAACGCTTTCCTCCCAAGCTTGATGTTGGTGATGTTCTTCAGGCAGACCAGGAGTCCTTTGCGGATCACCACGTGGCGATGGCGCGTGTCGTTGCGGTGCCAGTCGAGGTAGATGGACAGCAGAACCGGCACATGCCCGGCGTCCACTGACCGATGCGCGTTCGTCTCTGTGTGGTCAGAGAAACACTTTAGAGTAGGAAGAACGACGCGAGACGGTCCAGTGGTTAGAAAAACAAAAGTGACGGTGATGATGATAGAAAGAGGACAGCTGCTTTAGATCGTCTCATGAACGCTACATTAATAAGTTAGTGCTCTAGAAAGTTACTCACTGGATTTGAGCAGTGCTCCCAGTGCATCCAGAGCTACCCTGTTTAGAAACACATGTGTTACATGGAAGGAAAATGTTAGAAGTCCATGCTGAATCCCGATGATGATTCGTACGCCTTAAACACTCACTTGAGAAGACTCGTGTTCCTCTTGGAATATGGCGAGATGATCTTAAACATGAGCTCCATCACGCCACTCTTGCCCATAGACATCGAGTTGACCGCTTTGAAAAAGATGTCGGGAATCTTTGTTAACCTGGATCGGGAGCGTTCAACGCACAAGCGAACTTACAGTTGGTGGAGTAAACCCTGAGGACCTGCAGGCAGGGCAGAAGCAGCTTGACGTTCTGTAGGTTCTGTTTCACCAGGTTGACCGTGACGTTCATGGCGCCGCTCAAACGGGCCTTCACGCCCAACTTTTTATCTGAAAAAAAGAGAGAGTCACTTAAAGATCAACATGTGCTGCAAAGTTCTATCTATCTCTCTCTCTACACACTCTATGTATCTGCAAGCAGCTTTAAAATCATATTTTATTTTTTATAGTTTCTATTGTACAAAATAAAAATATTATTACATTATTATTTTTTGTTATTTTTGTTAACATGCAAATATTTGCAATTCAACTTCCGGCCGCTAGATGGCAGCAATCATTACATCCTCCGCAACTAAAGCAAAAAAAAATAATTCTGCAAGATTGAGGCGATGACTGAGGACGAGAGGATGCAGTCGACTTAAGCAGCTTCTAAAGCTGATGTTTGGACACAATTTTGTGTCAATATTCTCAATATTCACTGCGTTTGTTCATTTTCGTGTTGCAATTAAACTTTCTGCCCCTAGAGGGCAGCAGTCATTACGTCCTCCGCAGCTAAAGGAACAAAATCCGGCAAGATCCCGGCGATAACTGAGGACGAGAGGATACAGTCGACTCGAGTAGCTTATAAAGCTGATATTTGGACAAAATTTGGTTTCAAAACAAATGAAAGCAGTTACGACTTCATCAAGAGTCATGTGGTCTGTAGATTCTGCAACACCAGAGTCAAGTACAACAATATATTGTATTGTTGCCCCCATCTTGTGATGAAACTAAATAATTACGGTGAAACAAAACACACTCACCCTTGACGCCGACCTTAGCGAGCAGAGAGTGAAGCTGCACCATGAGTTCTTCGCTGGTTGGTATTTCTCGACTGGCACTCAGCAGGATCTGCAGTAATATCCCGGTACCACCTTTCGACACAAACACACCCATTCTTCGACCCCGACCTTTGAAAGAGGAAACGAGATCTGGGATCAGCTATCAAGAGCATTTTAGATTGAAGGAGGTGAAGAAGAGAGTGCAGGCAGGGCGGAGATGCTGATTTCAACCAGAAATTTGACGTGTACTTTCTGATACGAAACTCTTCAAGTGTGTGACAAGAGTGTTAAAAAGCAGATCACTAATGAAAGTTAGAATGTAAAATATGGCCGTTAAAGGAACAGATAAAACTCACCAACAGTCAGTAGCTCAGTGAGAATATTAAGAATGTTGAGGGTGGTCTGTAGGTCAGAAGAGTTCTGGCAACGACGAAGAATCACAGAAAGAATGGATTTAATAAAAATGTGTCGAGGCCTCTGGATACAGTCAATTACAAATAAACAATCTGACCTCCAGTGAGGAAAGGATGACCTCCATGCCGCTGGAGCCTTTGGACATCACCTCCTTTCCACTTTTCTCTGTAACACACAGCAAGTCACCAACGTCACTCGAGAATTTACACATACATGTCACACAAGTCTGGAATACTGCAAGAGTTTGTTTTCATGTCTAAACAAGAAGGATCTGTCTCACCTGCAGATGATACAAAACTCTGCAGCCAGAATTCTGAGCCGCTCTAGTAGAAGAACTCACATTTCTCCGATCCTTAAAACTCTTCACTGGCTTCCAGTTTTTTTTCAGGATCCATTTTAAAATTCTGGTTCTTACTTTCAGATCTATTCATGGTCAGACTCCTCCTTACATCACTGATCTGATCCAGCCTTACACCCCAGCTCGGGCTCTGAGGTCTGTGGATCATAATCTACTGATGGTTCCTGAACACGCTTCTGGACCAGAGGAGAGAAATCCTTCCAGACTGTTGCTCCTAAGCTTTGGAACGATCTTCCTCTCCCTCTGTGTTTGATGATCTACTGACTCCTTCAAGAAACATATTAAGGCTTTTCCCTGATTTTCTGAGACTCTTGTGTTTGTCTCAGTGTTGTCTTGATCTCTTAAGTATATATTTTATTGGGTATTGTTTTGATTGTTTAAGCGCTTTGTGACCTTGGTCTAGAAAAGAGCTTTATAAATATTACTTACTTACTTACTTACACAGAATTATAAGACTTAAACTACTTAAATAAAACCCCTGAATTTGGTTGATTAATGTCTGGTTCTCTGCAGACTTCTAATCATTTTAAATGTGTGTTAATAAAAGTCCAACAAACACGTGTATCTGCTGTTTCACCTTTCCACCGTCCTCTCTCGCACCTGCTGAACCCTATTCTTACCCGGTTGTTTTAGGAGCTGACAGAACTGTCTTTGAAGTGCTCACAGAGACAGACCCTGGACCTGACCTGCCACTACGAAATGCTACTACGAAATCCTAAAAAACACAAACACGCGAGGAGGAAAATAAACAGGATTCCTCTTGCATTCCCAAAAAGAAAGAATGCTTCACACCAGCAGCAGCAACTATGGACCCACATATGCCCTTGTGAAAAATGTATAAACCAAACAGAATGTTTTGACTCTATGGGAAGGTCTGTATATCAGCGGCACTGTGTCCGATTATTTTTAGCGTAAAGAATGTGAGGAAATGTGGGCATGAATAAATAACACATCTTAAGAGGGACTGCCCGTCTCTGTTCCCACACAACTCAAAACTATTTATATATTATTTTAATAATTGAATGTTATTAGAAACATATATGTATTCACTTGGAGTTTGTCGTTGATCCCCGACAACACATTTATTTTTAATAATAAATATATGATTTAAATGAACAAAAACATCAAATATTTATTCACAAGTGTCACATTTTCTTACCCTTTTATTAGATTATGTTTCATCTGTTTTTTTATTTTTCCTTCATTTCCTTTAGTTGTATTTTCTTCTTTGTCCAACACAATTTTATTTTTAAGAACTATTGTATTAATTACGACTGTAAAATAGGGGTGTGTATTAGTAAGAATTTGGCTTTACGATACGTTTTGCGATACAATATATTGTGATAGTGTAGGAAAAATAATGTATTTATAGTATTGTCCGAGCACTTGACTCTGGTGTTGTAGAATTAGAAAAAAAAAAAATTTAAATGTTGTTTTCTTTTTTAAAATCGATAAAAGTTCTCTTGAATATTGAAACAGTATCATCAAATATGACATTCTAATATTATAATGATATAAATATTTTCTAACCCCACTGCAGTAAAATTATGTGAAAGCCTTTTTTACTTATTGGTAAACCTGATTTTATAAAAGGTCACATTATCATTTCATGGGAAATGTTCCAACATGCTTTGCAAGACAGAAAAAAAATAGCTAAAATAGAGTAAAAAGGTTGTTTTTTTGCTTCTTTCAAAGGTTTTCATCATTTCAAAACCTACCTGGAGAGTCTGGCCGGACCCAAGTGTGACCATATCTCCTGGTGTAACGATATTCCATTTTAGAACAGAAATATCGCGCTCGAACGAAAGATTTGAAATCAACTAAATCACGATTAAATCTCTACACAGGTCCAGTGATCTTCATCTGATCCACCTTCTCACTGCAGCACCACATGAGGCCGTCACAGTAGACGCCTCCCTTCACATGTCACCAGAAGCTGCGCTGCTATAGAACATGTTAAATATCATGTGCCCCCCCCCCCTTCCACGGACTCTCCTCTTTCTCTCCAGAGGAAAAGGAGAGCAGCCATAAATGTAACAGGTGACAGGTGTGATTTATGATTTGAAAATTCCCTTCATGAATATTTTCTAATTTAATGCCACACTCGTCTTAGACCTGGACCTGCCTGTGTATTGACCTCTCGCGTCTAAGCCTTTAAGACTCTTGAGACTCGAGACAGTCCTTCTGCGAGTGTATAGTTACTGTGAGCGGAGGCAGAGACCCTTAAACATCCCCCTTTACTCACGTCACGCCCCTTGGAGCGGATGACACCAGCAGGGTTTGACACATGGATGAAAGGGGAACAGGTGATGGATCCAAATAAGCAGAATAAAAGACACGTGAAGCCATGACGTGGAAAGATTCCCTTGACCTTCCTAGATATACGTATATATATTGATGCCAGTCATTCTCCACGCGCAACATAAAAACAAGGTTAAAAATGGTTCATATTTATGATTAAATCTATGTAGAGAAGCTTTATTTGTTGGACAATGTAGGTCAATATCTTATACCACAGGTGTTTAGCTCAATCCTACAGGGGATCAGACATGAGTTGCAGACCAAACAACATGTATTTACCAAGCTGTCTGTCAAAGTAAGTAGTATAACAGCGTGATATTTTATATTCTGGGAGGCTCAATTAATCCTTATTATCTCAGGTTGTTCTCACCGAGCACAGAGTTTCTTTTAGTTCAGGCATTATTTATACATTTATTTATTATTATTTATTATCCATAAAAAGGTACATAGTTTTGAGGAATAAATAAAAATTGAAAAATTAGTCCAGCCATCGTTTTTCCCCTATTTTTTAGGCATTATTTATACGCTAGTTTTTTTCTGAAGAGAGCTATAGCATTGTCTGGCTTAAAATCTGACAATCTATACAAAACTATTATAGACTATAATGTTGTTGAGGAGATATTCTTTTTTCTGCTGATAATTTTGTTGTGAAATGCTTGAGATGAACAAACACATATATTGTGTACTTTTATTTTATTTTATTCTTTTACAGAACCTTTTTTATTGTTTCATACAACCTTTTTTATTTAGTGTAGCAGAATGCAAATTGAAATAAGTAAAAACTGCATTTAAACATTTAATAAAAAAAAAAATTAAAGTTGAAAAAATAATAATAATAAAATGGACCACAAAAACATTTTGCTAGAACTCCACGTTGTGTAGAAGCGTCTTCTTTTTGAAGATTCAGAATATGGTCACCCATGTTAAAAAAACAAACCATCTGCCAAACTAGAAGGCACGTAGTAGACGTAGTAAAACTAGTAGTTGTTCTGGTAACACCTCTTATGCTGCCTCACGTTCAAACAGAAACGGTTTCATTTAGACTGAAACACTACATCATCCATGAAGGGATATTTTAACATGCTGAGGTCACACAGAGGAGAATCCTGATCCTCTCCATATATAAACCTAGAAATCCAGCTCGACAATCCAGCTCGACAGGTTCGTTAAGGAAGCAGATCAGGTCCATCAGGTATTTTGATAATAAATAGAAATAAGAGAGCGATCTAAAGCCCAAGCTTGTCATTTACATGCAGCTGATAAACTTAAAAATCTGATTTTCTTTAACTAGCCACAACAATTGAGAAGCACCCAGCTGCTCACAAAGGACCCAAAATAATTAGTATTTATTATCCATTTGTGGTGTGGTTGTGTTCATGAATACAAGCACAGTTGTGTGATATTGTGGACTCTTACCCTGAGTTTGCATGAGATGAAGAATCTTTGCCGTGACCTGTCGTGCCACTTCAATGTCTCGCCCCACAGCTTCTCCATTTATCCTCTCCAGCTGGCCCAGAAGCATCTGGACCCTGGAGTTACTGGGGACTCTGGAGCAAAGAGATAAACAAATGCAAAGTTATTCAGAGTTGTTTCACAAACACCGT